>NC_133658.1:540649526-540949526 GCF_037893015.1 Macrotis lagotis
AAGGGTAAAAACATCACTTGTACAAAAATATTCATAGCAGCCTTGTTTGTGGTAGCAAAAAATTGGAAATTGAGTGAATGTCCATCAAATGGGGAATGGCTGAACAAATTATGGCATATATATGTTATGGAACACTATTGTTTTACTGGAATACAAGAGGGATGGGATTCAGAGGAGCCTGGAAAGACTTGAATGAACTGATATTGGGTGAGAGGAGCAGAACCAGAAGAATATTGAACATCATAACAGCAACATGGGGCTGATGATCAGTTTTAATGGACTTGCTTATTTCATCAATTCAATAAAGAATTTAATTTAAAACAAAGATCAAAGTCTATTACCTTCAATTTAAAATAGTCTTATATACTACATAATTTTGTTATCTCAAATATTTTATTTTCTTCTCAAGGATATGATTTCTCTATCAACACATTCAATTTCAATGTATAGCATGGAAACCATGTAAAGATTGTCAGACTGCCTTCTGCAGGGGGGAAGGAAGGGGGAAAGTATGAAATTAAAAACCTTGCAAAAATGAGAGGTAGAAATTACTATTGTATATAATTGGAAAACAAATAAAATATTAAAAAATAATTGATGATTTTTATGATGGTGATGACCATAATTATGCTTTTCTTAGCTCTATAAACATTTGAAAAAAACTTATTCAGTCAAGTCCATCATCAGAAAACTGCTCTGAACTTCTGAGGAAGCTCAAGTGCTAAACAATGAGAGTATGGGGATACATGACTTTCCCATCATGGAATATTCTACTAATGAAATAGGAAGTTGCTTCATGACTCTCTGGGTAAATTTTTATTAACACAGTTACCATAAGATAATAAACCAATTACCAAGATGCTAAACATCCAATAGAATTGGATTTTTATTTAACTGGGTTTTTTCCTTGGTACTTTCCTTTTGTTACTTATTTGTATTGATATCTTTGTTGTTACATTATCTTAATTTCTCAATACTGCATATAACACTCACTCAATGAACCTCCCTTGTAACAAAGATGAAACGGGGGAAAAAGTCATTAAGACCCTAAAACATCTGATATCAACAATATCTGGCATTATATATAATACCTCACACCGATATATCTCCACTTTTACAAGCAAGGAAGGGAAGTCTTTACCAGGTTTTCAGGAGAAAAATCTCAATCAAAAGAAACCAAGTTGATACTAAGGGTTTGTTCAGTTTAATTCCTTTCAGATTAAGCCTTGAGGCCCATATTCATTCAACCCCATCTCTAAAACTATAACTGAATTATAAATTTAAATATATAACTATTGGGGTGAGTAGGTGGCAGCAGTGGATAGAGAACTGGCCCTGGAATCAGGAATACCTGAATTCAAACCCGGTCTCAGACATTTAATAATTACCTAGCTACTGTTATTGGTATTTAGAATGATAACCCTTGGAAACTGAATGATATTAAATATCTTAGAAACTGAATGATATTAAATCACTAAGATCATCAAGGATTATTAAGTACTGGAAATGCTAGCTATCTCCTGGGCCACTCTTCTCTCACTTTTCCCTTTCATTCAGATTTCTTGACTATTCACTCAGTTTAGATAAAATGACAATTAACAACTTTGTTTCTTCTGATGAGATAGAAGACCATCAGTTTTACCATCTTCTCTGTTGCCATTATTAATTCCAAAACTCCTCAAGGTCTTGCCATCTGCCTAACTCTCCGCTTTATAATTTTTAAGCTTTGTTTGACCATGCAACCTAAAGACTCTTGGGCTTTGCCATTCATCTTAAAGTTGAACCCTGAGGACAACTGGGCTTTTCCAGCTACCCTGAGGCTGAATTTTATTTTTATTATCTTGTCTCTTCTAATTAAAATTTGAATTCCTTGAAAAATAGAGAATACTTCCTTTTTCCCATTTGTATTACCAAAACTTAACCCAGTATATGGCTTACTCTAAGCACTTAATAAATGTTTTTTTCATTCATTCATTACTTATTTTATTCTATTTAATATGCTGTGTTCAGTAAGGCAGGAATTTACAGACTAACTATATTTTGAAATATTTTTTAAAAAGTATAGGGATAGGGACTGATATGTTATTTCACTAGGATAGGGAATTTTCTGGAAGGGATTTACTCTCCCAATACAGGTTAATACTTCTATGCAACTTTTAGTATAGAATTGTCATTGTTCAATTATATAAGTTGTATTTGACTCTTCATGGTCTCATTTGGTGTTTTCTTGACAAGATACTGGAATGTTTTTGCCATTTCCTTCTCTCATTTTACATATGAAAAAACTGAGGCAAGCAGTGATAATTAATATGCTCAGGGTCACACAGCTATTAAATGTTTGAGGCTAAATTTGAAGTCATGAAAATTAGATTTTCAGACTTCAGGTCCTGAGTAACCTAGCTGCCACTTCCCATTGTTAATTTATTGTTATAGTTGGTCAAATAAATCCAAAAAACTCTTGGGAGGAGAAAAGGACCTATATGTACAAAATATTTATAGGAATTCTTTTTGTGGTAGAAAACTGGAAATTGTGGGGCTGTCCATCAACTTAGGGGGACCTGAACAAATTGTGCTATTATGAAGGTAATGGAATACTATTGTCTTAAAACAAATGATGAAAAGATGATTTCCAGATGAAAATCTGGAAAGACTTATAAAAACTGATGCAAACTCAAGTGATCAGAACCAGAACAGTTCACAATAGCAGCAACATTTTATGATCAACTATGATTGACTTAGCTCTTCTCAGCAGCATAATGAGTGAGCCAAGATACTTTAAGACTCATGATGGAAAATTCTGTCAACATCCAGAGAAAGAATTGATCAATTATGAGAAAAAATCAAAGCATACTCTTTTCACTTTGTTTATTTTATATTCTTTTTTGTCTTTTTTTTCTTCTTTTACAACATGACTAATATGAAAATAGATTTTACATCATTGTATTTATAAATCTAAATCAAATTGCTTGTCATCTTTGGGAACAGGAAGGAGAAGATGGGGAGAGAAATTGGAACTCAAAATTTTCTAACAGTAAATGTCAAAAAATACTCATTTAGTTATGAAGAAACATAAAATGTGAGTTCATATTTTTCATTTTTGTCACTAGTCCTTAGTATTATGGTTTCAATATTATAAGTACTTAATAAGTGCTTTTTTCATTAATTTATCACCTATTCATCTTTTTATCTACTCATTCATTTATAAATGATTGTAATTATTGAACATAAACAAGAGAACATTCCTCTTATATACCTTTAATCCACCAGTCCTTGAGTACACTCATCATCAGTGAGAAAATTTGATTTCTATAGGGCCCATAATCCATAGGGATAATGAAAAAGAAAAATGCCGATAGGAGTCTAGGAGGCAGAAGTGAAGAAGAAATTCATTCCAGGCATAGAGAATGGTCAATATAAAGGCATGGTAATGGGAGATAGAGTGTAATGTGTGAGACGCAAAAAGAAGTCCAATTTGTCTAGATCATACTTAGCATAATACACAATAAAACTGGTAACATAGATCAGGACTAGCTGTACTTGACATAGTGCCTGGAACTTAGTAAACGCCAAATGATTTGACTTGATCCTAAGAACAATGTGGAGCCAGGATGCCTTACAAGGGGGTATGTCACTCAATTGGTCAAAGTGAATGAAGCAAAGTGAACCCAGGAGTTCATGTGACCAAGAGACACACAGAGGAGAGATCTATGTCCCTTATATCGTAAAGCCAATTTTATCTTCTATTGGTATCATCATAAAACCATCTTTAGACTTATAGATATTTCTTTCAGCTACTCCCCATTAGGCATCACTTCTATTCCCTGGTGGGCATCATTTCTCTGTTATAGCTCTTTTCAGTTTTCTAACTTTCTTCAATGTCACTCAATACCCTACCCATGATCCATAGGGATATTGTGTTTAGTAAATTTTTCTCCTGTGGAGAAAGATATTGTTTTGTTGACTATCTGTTTTCATTGAATTCTCAAATCCACTGAGGAGCAAAAACTAATAAGTAACTCTTTCCCCTTCAGGGAGGGCTATATAGCTTTTTATAGCTTTCTCATTTAACTTTCTATTATACCTCAGCTATTGCCATCACAAGAATTGATATGTTTAAAAGTGTCTTTTACGAGTACCTCCAACTATTAGAGCTGCTATGATTAATAAACTCCTGCCCAGGAGGAGAGGGCATCTCTCTTGGGTTAGCCCTCTTTAGCCAATGGCTTTCTTCTACTTTCATCAGTCAGTCTTCTCAGTCTATGTTTGAGACTCTTCTCAACCTGGATTTGCTAGTAAGTAACAAAAACCTAGGTTAAAACCAAGTCTTCTCTTTGAGGCCTTCTTTGAACTTTTCTGTTTCAGTCTTATTGGAAGTAATTTGATTTTCTTGAGTTTCTCAGTTCAATTCTCATATTATTTAAGTTTTGAAACTGATTTTAATTTGTGATCCCATGTACTTATCCATGGAATTTCTTAGCAAAGATACTGGAGTAGTTTTCCATTTCCTTTTCCAATGTTTCCATTTCAGAGACAAATAGGATAACTGACTTGCCCAGGATCACACAGACTGGATTTGGACTCAGATCTTCCTGATTCCAGATCTGGGACTCAATCCATTGCACAAAATTTAGCACATCTTCTTGCCCAGGTAAATATTTCCCAAACTCTATTTGATGTTGGAGTAAGTGTTAGAGAGGACTCTAATGTCAGCACTCTGTTCAAATTCATTTGCAGGGATAAATGAGGCATTCATAAGCTATTGAAAGTAGACAAGAAGGAAGTTCTCTTTGCCCTAAAATGAAGGATATCCAAAAACACAATGAGATTTAGCTTCTCCAGACACAGCCCATTCCTCTCAATGAGGAAACATCTCTGCCTATGGTATGACAGGATATGGAAGAGGACATTATTTTTTTTAGTGAGCTTCAGAAATCCACCAAACTAAAGTGCCTTCAACTTCATAAGGCTATGAATTTTCTTTTTTTTCTTTTTTTGGGACTGTTACTTTGTTTTTTATTAAAGATATTATTTGAGTTCTACAATTTCCCCCCCAATCTTACTTCCCTCCCCCCAACCCCCATGGAAAGCAATCTGTCAATCTTTACTTTATTTCCATGTTGTACCTTGATCCAAATTGGGTGTGATGAGAGAGAAATCATATCCTTAGAGAAGAGACAAGAATTCTACGAGGTAACAAGATCAGACAATAAGATATCTGTTTTTTCTAAGTTAAAGGGAATAGTCCTTGAACTTTGTTCAAACTCCACAGCTCCTTATCTGGATACAGAAGGCACTTCCTTTGCAGACAGCCCAAAATTGCTCCCGATTGTTGCACTGATGGAATGAGTGAGTCCTTCAGGGTTGATCATCACTCCCATGTTGCTGTTAGGGTATACAGTGTTTTTCTGGTTCTGCTCATCTCACTCAGCATCAGTTCATGCAAATCCCTCCAGGCTTCCCTGAAATCCCATCCCTCCTGGTTTCTAATAGGACAATAGTGTTCCATGACATACATATACCACAGTTTGCTAAACCATTCCCCAATTGAAGGACATTTACATGATTTCCAATTCTTTGCCACCACAAACAGGGCTGTTATAAATATTTTTGTACAAGTAATGTTTTTACCCTTTTTCTTCATCTCTTCAGGATAAAGACCCAGTAGTGGTATTGCTGGGTCAAAGGCTATGCACATTTTTCTTGCCCTTTGGGCGTAGTTCCAAATAGCTCTCCAGAAGGGTTGGATGAGTTCACAGCTCCACCAACAGTGTAATAGTGTCCCAGATTTTCCACAACCCTTCCAACAATGATCATTATCCTTTCTGGTCATATTGGCCAATATGAGAGGTGTGAGGTAGTACGAAGGATATGAATTTTCATGTTCTTAGGTGACAAAGCAGACCTTAAAAAACTAGGAGTCAATCAATCATCAGGAAAATTAATCTCTTTGATAGGGAAGGTAGAAGAATGGCCCCATGTTGTAGGGAAAGACTGTTAGATATTAGTTCTATCACATGCCATCCTTGGTGACAAGGTCCTAAGGCTTCATCTAGAAGATTTTATACCATTTAAATAATTTTAGTGTTTTTATTGGTCAGTCCCCCCACCCCAGAATACAAAGGGAAAATTATTGGGAGAACAGTAGGGAAAAAATGGGAACTTCACCACCACCAACTACACAAAAAAGCAAAAGTTGAAATCATACTATACTCCTCAAAGAGTCACCCTACAGGCAGGAAGAAAAGCAGCAACCACAAACAACAACAACAGAAAAATTTGTGAATGATAATCAAATCTAGAGTTCTCAATCTTTTTCTTTTTCTCTTGGAAGGACCAAGTCTCAAATTTGAGGAGTTCAATGCACATGGGAAATGATGTCAAATCTTTGCAATTAAGGAAATGTTTTCTAATCCAAAGTAGTTATGATGAATTATGGCAATATCAGAAACACCTAAGCTATAGCATGAACATTTCTATTTCAGTCAACAATTTTTCATCTTACATCAGAGTTATCTATGGATAAGTGGCTAAGAGGTCATAAGGACTTAACATAATTTGTTCTGAGATCTAAGATAATACTTTGACTGTCTCTTTCTGTACTGCTACCCACTCAGTATCTTTGCCTTTAGAGACATATGAAGAGGGGCTGTCCCTTTATTTCATAAAGGAATCTCGGTCTCATCCAGGGACTCAGAATTATTATCAAGTCAGCTAAGAGATATCCTTGCTTCCAAGAAAATGTACAAGTACATAGTTATTTAATAATACTTTCACTTTATGAGAAATCTCATTCAAAGTAACCTCAGACAGTATAAAATACCTGGGAGTCTATTTGCCAAGGCAGACTCAGAAACTTTTTGAAAACAATTATAAAATATTTCTCACACAAATTAAATCAGATTTAAATAACTGGGCAAACATCAACTGCTCATGGATAGGTAGAGCTAATATAATAAAAATAACAATTCTACCAAAACTAAACTACTTGTTTAGTGCCCCACCAATCCAAGTTCCAAAAAATTATTTTAATGAGTTAGAGAAAGTTGTAAGTAAATTCATATGGAGAAATAAAAAGTCAAGAATTTCCAGGGATTTAAAGAAAAAAGTGCAAAAGAAGGGGGCTTAGCCCTACCCAATCTAAAATTATATTATAAAACAACAGTCATCAAAACTGTTTGGTATTGGTTAAGAAATAGAGTGATGGATCAGTGGAATAGACTAGGTGCAATAGCAGGAAACGATTATAGTAATCTGCTGTTTGATAAACCCAAAGAGTCCAGCTATTGGGATAAAAACTCCCTCTTTGATAAAAACTGTGGGAAAATTGGAAGTTAGTATGGAAGAGACTTAGATTAGACCAACATCTCACACCCTATTCCAAGATAAGATCCAGGGATACAGGATTTAGACATAAAAAACAATACTATAAGCAAATTAGAAGATCAAGGACTGTTTACCTGTCAAATCTATGGAAAGGGGAGCAGTCTATGACTAAGGAAGAGATGGAGAACATCACCAAAAACAAAATAAATGATTTTGATTACATTAAATTAAAAAGCTATTGCACAGATAAAACCACTTCAGCCAAGATCAAAAGAAATGATGTAAACTGGGAAACAATCTTTACAACTAATGTTTCTGACAAGGACTCATTTCTAAAATATACAGAGAACTGAATCATATTTTTCTTAAAAAGCCACTCCCCAATTGACAAATGGTCAAAGGATTTGCAAAGGCAATTTACAGATGAGGAGATCAAAGCAATCCATAGTCATATGAAAAATTGCTCTAAATCATTACTTATTAGAGAAATGCAAATTAATGCTTCTCTGAAGTACCACCTCACGCCTCTGATTGACCAATATGACCAGAAAGGAAAATGATCATTGTTGGAAGGGTTGTGGGAAATCTGGTACACTAATACATTGTTGGTGGAGCCATCATCCAACCTTTCTGAGAGCAATTAAGAATCATGCCCAAAAGTCAACAAAAATGTGCATACCCAGTGATGCAGCAATACCACTACTGGGTCTATACCCTGAAGAAATGATAAAAAAGGGTAAAAACATCACTTGTACAAAAATATCCATAGCAGCCCTGTGTGTGGTGGCAAAGAATTGGAAATCAAGTAAATGTCCTTTAATTGGGAAATGGCTTAGCAAACTGTGGTATATGTATGTCATGGAACACTATTGTTCTATTAGAAAGCAGGAGGGTGAAGCCAAGATGGCGACATGAAGGGATCGAGTCTTAGGAGCTCTCTAATAAAAATTCATAAACTAAGGACTTTCACTAAACTTTCGAGAGACAGAACCCACAAAGGGACCCAGTGAGGCAGTTCTCCTACTCAAGGTAACCTGGAAAAGAGCAGAAAGGCTTTGCTCCCTGGGGTCAGAGGGGCGGCTCACCAGAGGGGTAGCCCTCCAGAGCCAAAGAAGTTCAGCCTCCCGGAGGCAGCCCCAGGGCGCTGGGAGCTGGGGCTCACAGCAGTGGGGGAGTCTCCTGAGCTGCACCCCAGGGAGCACCGGGCACAAAGTGGGGGAACAGCGGGGGACCCCTGCCAGAGCAAGCACGTGGAGCCCAGCCCTCAGGGCACACAGCAAGCAGCTTGGTCTTTCTGCAGCCTAGACCCGGAAACAGAAGCAGGCAGAGCTGGTAAGCAGGAGCCTCCAGGGCATGAGCCCATTGAGCTGAGGGAGGGGAGTGAAGAGAGAGAGACTGCCTAGCTCTGTCCTCTGCCCCTGGAACAGGACTCTGGGGCACTGAACACATTCAGATATTGATCCCAGTCTAGGCCCCCCCATAGAACAACAGGGCCCCCCCCCACCTCAGCCCCGTGGCAGAGCAGGGCGCTTATGGTCATTCACAGACTAGGAGGGAGGACAGAACCTAACACACTGAGACCCTTGTGGGAGTGTCCCAAAAGCTCAGGAAGCACCCCCAAAACAGGCTAAGGCTGGGAAAATGAACAAGCAAAGAAACAAGAGGAAAACCATTGAGAAATATTTTGCAAATGACCCCAAGAAGGATCATCTGAAGATGAGGAAGCACAAGCTACTGCATCTAAAGACTCCAAGAAAAACAGAAATTGGGCTCAGGCTATGATAGAGCTCAAAAAAGACTTTGAAAATCAAATGAGGGAGTTGGAAAGAAAAACTGGGAAAAGAAAGGAGAGAGATGCAGGAAAAACATGAAAATGAAGTCAGCCGCTTAGTCAAGGAAATCCAAAAAAATGCTGAAGAAAATAGCATGCTAAAAACCAGCTTAGGTCAAGTGGATAAAAAATGTTCAAAAAGTTATTGAGGAGAAGAATGCTTTAAAAAGCAAAATTGGCCAGATGGAAAAAGAGATAAGAAAACTCTCTGAGGAGAACAAATCCTTCAGACAAAGAATAGAATTCAGGGAGATTGATGAATTTACTAGAAATCAGGAATCAATACTTCAAAACAAAAAAAATGAAAAATTAGAAGAAAATGTGAAATATCTCATTGAAAAAACAACTGCTATGGAAAAACAAACTTAGGAAAGATAATTTGAAAATTATTGGAATACCTGAAAGTCATGATCAGGAAAAGAGCCTTGACATCATTTTCAAAGAATTTCTACAGGAAAATTGCCCTGATATTCTAGAAGCAGAGGGCAAAATAGAAATGGAGAGAATCCACTGATCCCCCGACAAAGAGATCCCAAAACCCAACCCCCAGGAATATTATAGCCAAGTTCCAGAACTCCCAAGTCAAAGAGAAAATATTACAAGCAGCCAGAAAGACACAGTTCAAATATCGTGGAGCTGCAGTCAGGATCACACGGGACTTAGCAGCAACTACATTGGAAGCTCGTAGGGCTTGGAATACAATACACCGGAAGGAAAAAGAGCTTAGAATGCAGCCAAGAATGAACTACCCAGCAAGGTTGAATGTCCTCTTCCATGGAAAAAGATGGACTTTCAATGAACCAGGGGAATTTCAAAGGTTCCTTTTGGAATGGCCAGAGCTGAACAGAAGGTTTGATCTTCAGATACAGGACTCAGGTGAAACAGAGATTGGAGGAAAGGGGGGAAATATGAGGGACTTAATGAGGATGAACTGCATGTATAGAAAAATGATACTGATAATATTCATATGAACCATCTCAGTTAATAGAGCAGGTAGGTGGAGCTTTTAAAGTTGAAGCACAGGAGAAAGCTGAATTCGAAGATAAAATATGGTGTAAAAATGGAGTCAACATGAAAAAAAGGGAAATGGAATAGGAGAAAGAAAAAGGAGAGGGGGAATAGTCCAAGATATTTCACATAATAAGATTTTTTTATTACAATGAGCTATTGCAATGATATGGAAGGGGGGAGGCAAGGGGGAATGAGGGAACCTTTTCTCTCATCAGAGATGGCTAGGAGAGGAAACAGCAAATATACTCAATGGGGTATAGACAACTGGAGTAAGAAGGAGGGGGGAGAAGGGGGAAGGGGTGGGGATGTAAATAAAGGAGGAGAGGATGGACCATTGGGGGGACAGTGGTCAGATATAACACATTTTCTTTTTTACTTCTTGCAAGGGGTTGGGATTGGATGGCCTGCCCAGGACCATAGGGCCAGGTGGATTCTGGGCCTAAGGAGTGGTATGGAGGCTCCAGGCTTCTTGGCCCCAGGACCAGGGATCTGTCTGCTGCTCCACTCAGCGACCCTACAGCAGAGTCAGAGTGAAAGGAGAGAGAAAATATAGTACATGGTAGTGGAGAAATAAGAAAGGAGGGAGTTGCGATCAGCAATGGCAACATTGGAAAAATATGGAAGTAACTTTTGTGATGGACTTATCATAAAAAATGTGATCCACCAACGACAGAGTTGATGGTGTTGGAACAAAGACTGAAGCACATTTTTTGTTATTATTATTTGGGGGAGGGTGCAGGGCAGTGGGGCTGGGTGGCCTGCCTTGGGCCACATAGCAGGGTGATCTTTGGGTGTCTGGGGCTGGATTCGGACCCAGGTGCTCATGGCTCAAGGGCCAATGCTCTGTCTGCCACCCAGCCACCCCTACTATTATTACTATTTTATTTTATTTTGGGTCTTTTTTTTTTCTTCTTTTTGGTTTTTGCAGGGCAGAGGGGATCAGGTGGCTTGCAGGTCACATGGCTGGGTGATTATTGGGTTTACGATCCTAGATATGGACTCAGGTGCTCGTGGCTCCAGGGCTGGTGCTTCGTCCATTGTGCCACCTGGACATACCTACAATTATTAATATTATTTTTATTTTAATTTTTTTTCTCTCCCCTTTACTTTTTCACCCAAACAAGCCTATCTATATTCATGGTGGGAGGGGTACTTTGCTTACTTGTAAACAAGTATATTTTATTAATGTAAAAAGAAACATTTGTACAAAATGAGAATAAAAAATAAATAAAAATAAATTTAAAAAAATGACAAAAAAACAAGAAAGCAGGAGGAATGGGATTTCGGGGAAGCCTGGAGGGATTTGCATGAATTGATGCTGGATGAGATGAGCAGAACCAGAAAAACACTGTACACTCTAACAGCAACATGGGGGTGATGATCCATCCTGATGGACTTGCTCATTCCATCAGTGCAACAATCAGGGAAAATTTTGAACTGTCTGCAGTGGAGAATACCATCTGTATGCAGATAAAGCACCGTGGACTTTGAACAAAGTTCAAGTACTATTCTCATTAATTTAGAAAAAAAATGATATATATTATTGTCTGATCTTGCTATCTCTTTTACTTTTTATCTCTTCCTTAAGGATTTGATTTCTCTCTCATCACGCTCAATTTGGATCAATGTACAACATGGCAACAATGCAAAGAATGACAAATTGCTTTCTCTGGGGGGGTGGGGAAGGGAAGTGAGAATGAGGGAAAATTGTAAAACTCAAAATATATAAAAACCGCAATTAAAAATTAAAAAAATAATTTTACTTTCTTTCCACTATTAGAAAGCAAGGTAAAGAAACAGTAAAACAGAGTACTAAACATTCTCTATTATCTTAATAAAGACTTCTCCACAAGAGAAATTATGTCCCAAAGTAAGACAACCTCCTCTGTTTTCCCATGGCTTAGGATTCTTTTTTTTTCATTTTTATTAAAGATATTATTTGAGTCTTACAATTTTCCCCCAATTTTGCTTCCCTCCCCCCCACCCCCACCCCACAGGTAGCACTCCATCAGTCTTTACTTTGTTTCCATGTTGTACCTTGATCCAAATTGGGTGTGATGAGAGAGAAATCATATCCTTAAAGAGAACAGAATTCTCAGAGGTAACCAGATCAAACAATAAGACATCTGGGTTTTTTTTTTCCAAATTAAAGGGAATATTCCTTGTACTTTGTTCAAACTCCACAGCTCCTTATCTGTATACAGATGGTACTCTCCTTTGTAGACAGCCTAAAATTGTTCCCAATTGTTGCGCTGATGGAATGAGCAAGTCCTTCAAGGTTGAACATCACTCCCATGTTGCTGTTAGGGTGTACAGTGTTTTTCTGGTTCTTCTCATCTCACTCAGCATCAGTTCATGCAAATCCCTCCAGGTTTCCCTGAAATCCCATCCCTCCTGGTTTCTAATAGAACAATAGTGTTCCATGACATACATATACCACAGTTTGCTAAACCATTCCCCAATTGAAGGACATTTACTGGATTTCCAATTCTTTGCCACCACAAACAGAGCTGCTATAAATATTTTTGTACAAGTAATGTTTTTACCCTTTTCCCTCATCTCTTCAGGGTATAGACCCAGTAGTGGTATTGCTGGGTCAAAGGGTATGCACATTTTTGTTGCCCTTTGGGCATAGTTCCAAATAGCTCTCCAGAAGGGTTGGATGAGTTCACAGCTCCACCAAGAGTGTAATAGTGTCCCAAATTTCCCACATCCCTTCCAACAATGATCATTATCCTTCCTGGTCATACTGGAATGGCCTAGGATTCTACCAAAAACATAACACCTCCTTCTGCTACTGTCAATCATGCTACCAGCAAAATGAATGAAATATTTGCCACAAAACACAACCCTGTTCTCTCGCCCCCTTTCCAAGACTGTGGAGATCCAAGCTTCAAATTAAAGAAATTTGTGAAGCCACAACAGCAACTGCCCAAACAGGAAGCTCTCTGGAAGTATTTTGAGGTGCAAATTATTTCTGCAGGAAAGTTAAGGAACAAAGAAAATAGAGCAAACCAAAGTTAAAGGGGAAAATATAGGTATCTTGACTAATCAAACTAGATTGAAGAGTTAAGAGAGCAAATTCTGAATCCCATCCCTTTGTGGATATGGGAGATTGATAGGTGTTGTACATTGCACATGTTTTTCAATATATTGATTTATTGAACTGGATTTTTCTCTTCTTTATGTTTGGGTTTTTAAAAAATACTATTTATTCTGTAGGATGGTCCTCTGGGAAAGAGTAGGAAGAAAGATGATGGAGATAACTATGATGATGTAAAAGACAAAAGGTATTAATAAACACATTTTTAAAAGAAACTGAGGGGGTGGCTAGGTGGCGCAGTGAATAAGGCACTGGCTCTGGATTCAGGAGTACCTGAGTTTAAATCGGGTCTTAGACACTTAATAATTACCTAGCTGTTTGGCCTTGGGCAAGCCACTTAACCCCATTAGCCTTGCAAAAGGCCAAAAAAAAAAGTGAGGCACTTATCAACAATACCATTCTTTTCTGGAAATTTTCCTATTAGCTGAAAAGAAGATTGTCATCTGAGAGTGGGGCTGGGTGGCCTGCCTTGGGCCACATAGCAGGGTGATCTTTAGGTGTCTGGGGCTGGATTCGGACCCAGGTGCTCAGAGTATTTGGAGAGCTGGTAGAAGGCAAGGACTTTGAGGACAAGGAAACTCTGTTCTGGAGAAGGAATAAGGAATGACTGTATATGATCAATATGTTAAAAAACCAATTTATTCTTATCAACTAAATATTTCTGGGACTGAATCCCAGAAACCACTGAACTGGAGAGCCCTTCCCTTTCACAAGGTGTTGTTGATTTTTCACCAACATGGCTTCTAGGAAATTGAACATTTGACCTGAGAAGTTGACTGCAAATTGATTCAGTTGTTAATTAGCAGAGATAAACTTCTTTTCCTGTATTTAGAAAATGCCATTTTACCAGCTGGGGAAAATTCAGGATAAGAACGTGTTTCAACTAGCTTAAGGAGTCCTGTTGGGCAGAAATAACCTTGTGCATGGTTAGGAACTGTGTCTAGCACATTACCACTCCAAAAACCAGTTTGGAACTGAACCCCAACTTCTGCTGCTTTTGTAAGGGATACAACATGCTTATTTAGTATATAATGTCAGGTGAATGTGGATATATTCCACAAACAATTGCATGTATGGGAAAAACTAAAAAGTTCTTCCATTGGGTCTGACCCCAAAGAGATTTTAGTCTAGGTAAATTCTGACCCTTTGTGTTCTAGTCAGACAGGGAAGGTCCCCTCCTTTTGTAGATTGTTTATATATATATATATAGTAGTGGTATTGATGAATCCAAGTGTATGCACAATTTGGTAGCCATTTGAGCATAGTTCTAAATTGCTCTCCTATATGGTTGCACCATTTCACAATACCAACAATGCTTTAGTGTACCAATTTTTCCACATCTTCTCCAATATTTTTCACTTCCCTTTTCTGTCATTCTCTGCAGATAACTATCTAATTAGGTAATTAACTAAGCTGATAGATTAAATCAACCTCGGAGTTGTTTTTGTTTTAATTTTTTTTAATAAGGCAAATGGCTTGCCCAAGGCCACACAGCTAGGTAATTGTCTGAGTCCAGATTTGAACTCAGATCCTCCTGACTCCAAGACAAGTGCTCTATCCACTGTGCCACCTAGTTGCCCCCTAAGAGTTGTTTTAATGTTCATTTCTCTATTTGATATTAATTTAGAGCATTTTCTCATATTACTATGGCTAGCTTTAATTTCTTCATCTGAAAACTGCCTGTTCATATGCTTTAACTAATTATCAACTGAAGAATGACTTGTATCCTTACCTAAACCACCAGTGTCCCAAAATCCTGATCAAATTTCAACATCTGGTCAGCCAACATATGCTTGATTGTATATGGTAGAAGATGTCTAAAGGAGTGCTTTCAGGAAGAGGCATCTAAATGTCCTGAGACAGGCTAATGGCAGTGGAATGGAGAGGCAGATCATATCCATCTAATTTAGCAAATCTATTTTCTTTAAGATCTTTACCCCTTCCCTTATAGATCACTACAGGGGAATTAATTAGCTGTAGTGGCAATTCATCTTTACTTATTCAGATGCAGTTAACTTCTCATCTCCGTTGCGTAAAAAGGGACAAACAACATTAGCCATCTGGAAACTCTAATAAATGTAGTTGACTCTTAAATTCATCCTCAGAGAACTATTCTATGCTACTGCAGTCAGGTGGAGATAGCAGATTAGCACAGGATCCATTAGACTTCCCTATCAGGAATGTTTGCTCCAGTGATGCTTAGATTTCTATTTGAACCTCTCTTATAACAAGCATATTTCCTTTGTGGAGATTCACATATCCCACTTTTTTCTCAGGGCACAAAGTCACCTTCCTTTCAGGAACAGTGAGAGTATAAACTTGGAGTTTCTTATCACCTGTGAGAATTCCCATATCAGTCTACCAAGTCTGCTATTTCTCTACCACTTAATAGTTCCCACCTCATCAGAAAGCTGAATCCCTAGGTAAGAGACCTTACAGTGTATTTCTGCCTGGGGTCTATTAGTTCTTCCCAAAATCAGGAAAGATTCTTCATTTTGGAAATTATCAGGTTCAGAGCTAAAGCAGGGTCATTGTCTCTTTTTTTATTTTAAAGGAAGATTTTATTTATTTTGAGTTTTACAATTTTTCCCCTAATCTTGCTTCCCTCCCCCCCCACCCCCAAAGAAGGCAGTCTGTTAGTCTTTACATTGTTTCCATCGTATTCAATGATCTAAGTTGAATGTAATGAGAGGAAAATTATATCCTTAAGAAAAAAATAAAGTATAAGACATAGAAAAATTACATAATAAAATAATGCTTTTTTTAAAAAATTAAAGGTAATGGTCTTAGGTCTTTGTGCAAACTCCACAATACTTTCTCTGGATACAAATGGTATTCTCTATCACAGATATCCCAAAATTGTGCCTGATTGTTGCACTGATGGAATGAACAACTCCATTAAGGTTGATCATTATCTCCATGTTGCTGTTAGGGTATACAGTGTTATTCTGATTCTGCTCATCTCACTCATCATCAGTTCATGCAAATCCTTCCAGGCTTCCCTGAATTCCCATCCTTCCTTGTTTCTTTTTTTTTCTTTTTTTTTTCTTCCTTGTTTCTAATAGAATAGTAGTGTTTGGTTTCTGTCTGTGCAAAAGCTTTTTAATTTAATGCAATCAAAATTACCTAATTTGTTTTTAATGATGTTCTCCATCTCTTCATTGGTCATAAACTGCTTGCATTTCCTAGATCTGACAGGTAAACTACTCCTTGATCTTGTAATTTGCTTATAATATTTTTAATGTCTAAATCCTATATAGGTTTTGATCTTATCTTGGCATAGGGTGTGAGGTGTGGGTCTAATCCATGTTTCTTCCATACTAACCTACAATTTTTCCAACAGTTTTTATCAAAGAGAGAGAATTTTTATCCCAATAGCTGGACTCTGGGTTTATCAAACAGCAGATTACTATAATCATTTCCTGCTATTTCACCTAGTCTGTTCTACTGATCTGCCACTCTATTTCTTAGCCAATACAAGACAGTTTTGATGACTGATGCTTTATAATATAATTTTAGATCTAGTAAGGTTAAACCACCTTCTTTTGCACTTTTTTTCATCAAATCCCGGGAAATTATTGACTTCTTATTTCTCTATATGAATTTATTAACAACTTTTTCTAACTCATTAAAGTAATTTTTTGGAATTTTTATTGGTAGGGCACTACAAGTACTTTAGTTTTTGAATTGTATTTTTTATTATATTATCTCAATCTTTCCATGATCAACTGATACTTGCCCAGTTATTTAAATCTGATTTAATTTGTGTGAGAAGTGTTTTGTAATTGTTATCCAAAAGTTTCTGAGTCTGCCTTGGCAGGTAGACTCCCAGATATTTTATATTGTCTGAGGTTACTTTGAATGGGATTTCTCTTTCTAGTCCTTTCTGCTGTATCTTGCTAGTCATATATAGGTATGTTGAGGATTTATGAGAGTTTATATAAAATAACCTGAGACTTTGCTAAAGTTGCTAATTATTCCTACTAGCTTTTTAGATGACTTTTTGAGATTCTCTAGGTATACCATCATGCCATGTGCAAAGAGTGAGAGTTTTATCTTCCCCTTCCCTATTCTAATTCCTTCAATTTCTTTTTCTTCTCTTATTGCTGAAGCTAACATTTCTAATACGATATTGAATAGTAGTGGTGATAATGGGTGTCCTTGTTTCATCCCTGATCTAATTGGGAATGATTCTAACCTATCCCCATTGCATATAATGCTTGTTGATGGTTTCAGATGAATACTGCTTATTATTCTAAGGAATAATCCATTTATTCCTACACTCTCTAGTGTTTTTAGTAGGAATGGGTGCTGTATTTTGTCAAAAGTTTTTGCAGCATCAATTGATATAACCATATGATTATTGATAAAATTAATTATACTAACAATTTTTCTAACACTGAACTAACCTTGCATTCCTGCATTACTTGGTCATAATGTATTATCCTAGTTATAACTTCCTGTAATCATTTTGCTAAGATTTTATTTAAGCTTTTTCTATCTACATTCATCAGGGAGATGGGTCCATAATTTTCTCTCTCTGTTTTAACTCTTTTTGGTTTAGGTATCAGCACCATAATAGTAAGAGTTAGGTAGAGTTCTGTCTTCACCTGTTTTTCCAAAGAGTTTATATGGAATTGGAACCAATTGTTCCTTAAATGTTTGATAGAATTCACTTGTGTATGCATCTGGCCCTGCAGAAATTTTTCTTAGGGAGTTCAATAATGGCTTGAATTTTCTCTTTTCATAGGGAATGACCAGTGTATGATTCTTTCACTTTCTTTTTTTTTAGGTTTTTGCAAGGCAATGGGGTGAAGTGGCTTGCCCAAGGCCACATGGCTAGGTAATTATTAAGTGTCTGAGACCGGATTGAACCCAGGTACTCCTGACTTCAGGGCTGGTGCTTTATCCACTGTGCCACCTAGCCGCCCCATGATTCTTTCACTTTCAACACATACCATACAATAAATTGAGGGAAAAGATCACTTTCATCTTTCCCTTGGGGCATGTGCCCCTCAGAAATGAGCCTAGAATTCTGACCATATTTCATTTTCAGTTCTAGAGTCTTGGTCCCAAGTCTCTCACTGGGAAACTCAAGCCATATGTATTTCGGAATACAGGATTGCTGGCTGAATGTTTCAGCCAGTTTGTCAGAGAATTCTTGAGAAGATAGGGTCCTAGTACAAAGCCCAAGATGGATTGGGAGTGGGATGTTTTGAATTTAAAACTCAGTGAGACTAATATAATGCAGGAATACCTATTAAAAGTAAACCTAATCCTCTACCCCTCCCTAAAGATTGAGGTATGATAGAGAAATTATACCTCCCTGAGGTCCTGGAGAAAATGTTTATACAATTATATATTTTCATATCCATGCACCCTTCAGCTCTCCCAATTCTTTGGGAGGTATGGAGATATAACATGTTTCACATTCAGTCACTGAGAACCAGAGAATTGATGCTACTTTTACATTTATATATAGGTGTGTATGTCAATGTATAAAACAAGAATTTAAATCATTAAGTGCTAAAATTTTAGCAGATAAAATGATCCTTTCTACAGGGGCTAGATATGATTTACAATATCCAACTATTTTGATCTTTATGATTTAATTTTTTTATATTGTAGTTTTTTTGATAAGGTTAACTTTGTGTCCCCACTGAGGCCATAAACGCCTTGAAAACAGGAACTAAGTTTTGCAATTTTTTATTTCTTTTATTTCTTTCATACCATCAAATTCTCATTTGCCATACTTTATGTTTTGCTGTTCCAATCTACTCTATGCTATGGTAGCTTTGATGTTCTATGCAGTGAGATATTATGCAAGTACAATGCAGGATGAAGTATTACCTATCAATGCTTGATAAATAGTTGGTTGATTGACAACAGAAGAGAAGCAATAAGAATTTGGAGAGAATTGCCAAAATTCTATCAGGCACTTAAGAGAATTAAAGCAGGTTTTTTTTTTTTAATTTGAAAGGTATTCTATTAATTCTACAATACACAAAAAGAATTTCCCAGTATAATTTTTAAATATTCATCAGTAAAACAAAAGAGTGGTTGTAATGGGAATCAAATAGTAAAAAACAAAAGTTCCATATTAAAATCAAAACAATTTCAAATCAGAAAGGACATTACAACTCATTTACTGCCTTGTTTTACCTGTTGAAATTATACATCTTCTGCTTACATTCTTCTAATGAAAGAACTTCTCACTCCATGGAAGACCTGCTCTACCTAATACTATATACCAGTCTTCTAGGATAAATTAATTTAAATTTTGTCTATGTTCAAGATCCTGTGCTATTGGGGCTGCAAAGACAATAAAGAAACCATGTTTGTCCTCCTGATAAAAATGGTTTTATTGTTATATGAACTTGAAGTAAGGGACTGAGTAAAGAGGTGTCACTTGACCTGATCCTTAGAAGAACTTAAGGATTTTAAGAGCTAGAGAATGGAATGGAGTACATTCCCAGCTAAGAGGAAATCTGATATAGCACTGTGAAGGCCAGAGATGGAATGTTGAGTGTGAGGAACAATAAGTGGGGCAGTTTGACTGGTCCATGAAGTGGCAGATTGTGAAGGACTTTAAATGTCAAGCAAAGGAATTTATAGTTTATCTTAGAGAAAATATGGACTCACTGGAACTTCTTGAGTAGAGAGTGACAATGTCAGAGCTGTGACAATTATGAAATGGAAATTAGCTTGGATTTTTAATGGCTATTATAGCAGAGAACAAACTTTGCCAGGTCTTGTGAAGCTGAAAAAGCAGGGAGAATGGGCTTGGTAATATCCATTATTTGAAGTTCTGCCCAGTTAGTGTCTATGAGAGTGTCGTGTGGCACAGAAAAAGAATTAGCCTTGGAATCAGGAAAACCCAGTTATAAATTATAAACTCAATTATAAAAAAAGCCCAAATTCTGCCTCAGGAACTTACCTTGGACAAATTCATTTAACCTTTCAAAACTTGAGTTTCATTAACTGGAAAACTGGGATAAAATAACATCTACTTCACAAAGTTGCCATGAAGTTCCAATAAGCTACTATAAATCACTTTGCAAACCTTTAAGTACTATTAAAATACTATCATCATCATCATTGTTGCTAATATTATTAAGATTATGATCTCCTATCATGAAGGGATTAAATACCCATGTAAAACAACTTTGGTTCCTGTATATATTTAAGTGTTAAGAGAAAAGCAAAGTGGAAAGACCTATGGAAATAAAAGGCAAGGTCATCATATCCAACTGGTTCCTTGGGTGTTGCTGAGAAAAACATCATGGTAATTTGAATTGTCTAGGTACTAAGGTCCTTTATAATGCAATAGAAGAGAGAATTGTCATCCAAACCCAGATGTTGAGAGGATTTGAGGAATTTTCACTAACAGGATACAAGGATATATATGTGTGTGTATATATATATATATATATATATATATATATATATATATATATATATATATGTATATGTATATACATATGTGCATATATATTATATGTATAATATTATGCATATTATACATGTGTATAATACATATGTATTGTGTATATGTATATACACATTGATGTGTATATTGGGCAATTCTCTGATTCTGAGTAATAAAACATTTGAAGGCATAATAGATGAATTTCTTATGCAATTTTTTTGACAGGGAAATATATTTTTAAGGAAAAAGAAATCATAGCTACCAAGGACAGCTCTATCAAACTGACATCCATTCAATGGACAAGCCAAGGAATACATGACTAGCACTAATTATGAAGTTCTATCTGTTAAAATAATTTAAAATTTATTTTTTAGTTTGGATTTCTGAAGCAATGCAGAAAATGCTTGCTTCCTATTCTAAATGAATTATAGGACTAATCACTAGGTTCATTCTAACAGAAGCCTTGTCATTTCTTGTGAGCTAAATAGAAAGACATTTGTTTTAAAGCAAAAGAAAAAAAACTATTGCATCAAATGACTAAAAGAAATCAGAAGACCCACTCTGATAAGTTCCATTCCCTTTAACTTATGCTGATAGTCTAGATTAGCAAAAATGAATCTAATTATCTGTAAAGCTGATTTTGATGTTAGGCACTGAATTATATGCCATAAAAAAGGAGAAGGTGGCCCACTGTGGATGTGACTGATATATTAACAGTTATATATTAGTAGTCATTTGAAGGACACAATTGCTAAAATCCTGGTTAAACTTTGGGTTGGAGATGGACTAGCCTTGTGCTTCCAAAAAAAATAATAAAATAGAAAAAAAAGGAAATATATTTCAACTCAATTTATAAGCCTATTCAACGGGGGAAATGATGTAGAGTTTCAAGTTTCAAATTTCTCCTTATTAAAAGATGGGAATAAAACAGTCTTAAGGGCTCCATTAAACTCTAAAATCTCCCACTAACATCCAATCCACCAAAGGAAAATTTAGTATTAGCTTACAGTATATATATATATATATATATATATATATATATATATATATATATATATATATATGATTATTGTTATTTCCAGATAAGGATGTTCTCAAAAGAATACTTTAAAATAAATGTAAATGTAAAATATGATATAAATAAACCCAGTTATATCTTAATCTGAAATAACTTCTTCTATCAACTAATTCATATTAGAATTCCCTAAGCAGCATTAAAATATGACAGATAATATCAGATGCTATTTCAAAGATCATAGAGAAAATTTGAAATACTTCTAAAAGACATTCAATTTTTCCCCAAGGAGTTATTGCTTCTGTACTATGGACATTTGCCATGAAGGAGAAAAATCCATAAATAACTATGCCTTTTAAAATGTTTTTACATTCTTCTTAATTTTCCTACCAAATATGATTTCAGTCAAAACAGTCAACAAGCATTAATTAAGGACTTACAATGTACTAGGAACATTGTTCTAAGCTCCTGTGACACAAAAACGGGAAAACATCTCTCATTTAAATCCTACTTATGATTTAGAGGGAATCCTGGATAATGGAAGTTTACATCCACAGAAAGCAGACTCTGGATCTATATTTGGATCTGGATCTAGAAAGATCATCTTCCATGGTTGACCTTAGATCAGTTCAGAAAAGTTCATCACCAGGTGTAAATTATTTTTTCATGCTAGAGACTCATAAAAGTAATTTAGTAAGGCAGGGAGAGATTGTCATGTTTTGTTGGGAAAAAAAATGTCCTGATGATGAAATCAAAGTTCTTTTGAAGTTTTGAAGTAAACAATATGAGTTTATTTATCAAGACTCTCAACTCCTTCTCCTCTCCCCTACTTAATGTATGCAAGATCAAGCATAAAACACAAATAAATAAGAAGACTTTTAGGAAAATCAAGTACATATTCTAGTGTGGATCAATATGACAAGTGATCTTCACTCTATTTCCTCTTTCATATCAACTTGAATAAGAAATTGAAGAAAAGATCTGCACATTTTGGAGTTCCATGGTGCTGTTGAGCATTTCTTCATGATTGTGTCAAATAGAATTTGGCATTATTGAATGAGATGGGGTGAGTCATGGGCTATTGACTAAGTTCTGACTGTTCAATTAGTAGCATAATATAACACACACCCACCCACAGTTATTATTGTGCCTGACAGAATTTTAATTATAAGTGTGAGAACTTAGAAAACACACCTGTATGCCAACTCCTTTTCCCCGCTTCTCTTATCTCTCTCCCTTAGTTATGCACTTAAATGATGATTATCCAAAAGGAATGATTTTTCAGTCACTTTAGCTTTTGGTTACACACCTGAATCTATATCTAAGACAATGAGGAGATGGATTGATGACTGGAGGAAAGAATATTTGAGTTCAAATTCTCATAAACTTACTAGCTGTATAACCTTGGGGAAGTCAGTTAACATCTTTTTGCCTCAGTTTTTTAAAATATAAAATAGGAATAATAATAGTACCTATCTTCTAGGGTTGTTGTGAGGATCTAATGAGATAATATTTGTAATTCAATCATAGTGTCTGACACATAGTAGGTTTTATATAAATATTCATTCTCTTCCTTCTCTTGGGGTCTCCATTCTCATTTTTTTTTCTGCATGGAAATGGGATTAAGTGACTTGCCCACATTCACATAGCTAAGTAAGTATTAACTATTTGAGGTCAAATTTGAGCTCAAGTTCTCCTTATTCCAGGATAAGTACTCTATCCACTGCAGCATCTAGCTGCCCCCCTGGGGTCTCCATTCTCTCACTTTTCTTTCTCACCTTGGGAAATCAACGGAGATAGATCTCAATGAAACCAGAAGCTTTCTGGGGCCTATTATGTTTATGGATAAAATAACTGCTTTCTGTAATTGAATAAAAGCATTAAGGTCACAGTTTCATTGATTTAGAATTGCAAGGATCTTTTTTTTATGCATACTTTATTTTTTTTAAGAAAGATTTAATTTATTTTGAGTATTACAATTTTTCCCCCATTCTTGCTTCCCTTCCCCACCCCCCAAAGAAGGCATTGTGTTAGTGTTTACATTGGTTCCATATTATACATTGATCTCAGTTGAATGTGATGACAGACAAATCATATCCTTAAGGAAGAAAAATAAAGTATGAGATAGTATGATTACATAATAATATAATGCTTTTTTCCCCTAATTTGATGGTAATAGACTTTGGTCTTTGTTCAAAGTCCATAATTCTTTCTCTGGAAACAGATGGTATTCTCCATTGCAAAGCACTTAAAATTGTTCCTGGTTGTTGCACTGAAGGGATGAGCAAGTCCATCGGGGTTGATCAGCACCCTCCTGTTGTTGTTAGGGTGTACAATATTTTTCTGGTTCTGCTCATCTCACTCAGCATCAGTTCATGCAAATTTTTTCAGGCTTCCCTGAATTCCCATCCCTCCTGGTTTCTATTAGAACAATAGGGTTCCATGACATGCATATACCACAGTTTGTTAAGTCATTCCCCAATTGAAGCACATTCACTTAATTTCCAATTTTTTGCCACCAGAAACAGGGCTGCTATAAATATTTTTGTACAAGTGATGCTTTTACCCTTTTTTATCATCTCTTCAGGGTATAGACCCAGTAGTGTTATTGCTGGGTGAAAGGGTATGCACATTTTTGTTGCCCTTTAGGCATAATTACAAATTTCTCTCCAGAAATGTTGGATGAGTACACAGCTCCACCAGCAATGTATTAGTGTCCCAGATTACCCACATCCTTAATACCATTGATCATTGGCCTTTCTGGTCATATTGGCCAGTCTGAGATGTGTGGGTGGTATCTCAGAGATGCTTTAATTGGCATTTCTTTAATTAGAAATGATTTGGAGCCATGTTTCTTATGACTATGGATTTCTTTGATTTCCTCATATGTAAATTACCTTTGCATATCCTTTGACCATTTGCCAATTGGGGAATGGCTTGCTTTTTTGAAAATTTGACTCAATTCTCTGTATATTTTGGAAATGAGTCCTTTGTCAGAAATACTACTTGCAAAAATTGTTTCCCAATTTACTACATTTCTTTTGATCTTGGTTACAGTGGTTTTATCTGTGCAAAAGCTTTTAAATTTAATGTAGTCAAAATTATCTGGTTTGTCTGGTATGATGTTCTCTGTCTCTTTCTTGGTCATAAACTGTTTCCCTTTCCATAGATTTGACAGGTAAACTACTCCATGATCTTCTAGTTTGCTTATAATATTGTTTATTTTTTGGTCTATATCCTGTATCCATTTGGATCTTATCTTGGTACAGGGTGTGAGGTCTAATCTAAATTTCTTCTGTACTAACTTCCAATTTCCCCAACAGTTTTTATCAAAGAGAGAGTTTTATACCAATAGCTGGACTCTTTGTGTTTATCAAACAGCAAATTACTATAATCATTTCCTGCTATTGAAACTAGTCTATTCCACTGATCTATCACTTAGCCAATACAAGTGAGTTTTGAGGACTGATGCTTTGTAATATAGTTTTAGATCTGGTAGCGTTAACCCACCTTTTTTTGCACTTTTTTTCATTGAATCCCTGAAAATTCTTGACTTTTTATTTCTCCATGTAAATTTATTTATGATATTTTCTAAGTTATTAAAGTAATTTTTTGAAATGTTGATTGGTAGGGGGCTAAACAAGTAGTTTAGTTTTTGGTAGAATTGTCATTTTTGTTATATTACCTTGGCTTATCCATGAACAGTTGATGTTTGTGGAGGTATTTAAATCTGATTTTATTTGCATGAGAAGTTTTGTAATTGTTTTCAAAAAGTTTTTGAGTCTGCCTTGGCAGGTAGACTCCCAGGTATTTTATTTTGTCTGAGATTACTTTGAATTGGATTTCTCTTTCTAGCTCTTTCTGCTGTATCATGCTAGTCATATAAAGAAATGTTGAGCATTTATGAGGGTCTATTTTATATCCTCCTATTTTGCTAAAGTTGTTAATTATTTCTAGTAGTTTTTAGATGACTTTTTGGGATTCTCTAGGTATACCATCATGTCACCTGCAAAGAGTGAAAATTTTGTCTCTACATTCCCTATTCTAATTCCTTCAATTTCTTTTTCTTCTCTTATTACTGAAGCTAACATTTCTAATATGATATTGAATATTAGTGGTGATAATGGGCATCCTTGTTTCACCCCTGATTTTTTGGGAGAATGCCTCAAGCCTATCCCCATTGCATATAATGCTTATTGATGGTTACAATTCCCAAGAGTTATGAGACTCTTTCTCCCAAGTGGGTATATAGCCAGTTTCATCTTATTGTATAGCACTTTTTTTAACCTTTTCATGTTTCTCTTGAGCCTCCTGTTTGATGTCCAGATTTTCTATTTAGCTCTGGTCTTTTCATCATGAAATCTTGGAAGTGTCCTATTTCATTAAATGACCATCTTTTCCCCTGGAAGAGAAGGTCAGCTTTGCCAGGGAGTGGATTCTTGGCTGCATTCCAACCTCCCCTGCTCTTCAGAATATCTTATTCCAGGACCTTAGATCCCTTAATGTTGATGCTGTCAGGTCCTGCACAATCCTTATTGTGACTCCCTAGGATTTAAATTGTTTCTTTCTGGCTGCTTGCAGAATGTTTTCTTTTATCTCATAGTCCTGGAATTTGGTCGCAGCATTCCTTGGTGTTTGCATTTTAGGATCTCTTTCTGGAGGAGATTGATGCATTCTTTCAATAACTCTTTTGCCCTCTGGTTCCATAACAGGGCAATTTTCCATCACTAAATCCTGTAATATTAATTCCCAACATTTTTCTCTGCAGTATTCTCAGAAAGGACAATGATCCTCAGATTCTCCCATCTTTATCAATTCTGGAGGTCACTGATTTTGCTGATGAGGTATTTTACCTTTTTTTTCTATTTTTTCAGTCTTTTGGTTTTGTTTAACACAGTCTTGTTGTCTCATAAAGTCATTAGTTTCTGCCAATTCCATTCTTTTTTTTAGAGAAGATTTTCTTCCTTTATCTTTTGTAACTCCTTTTCCAGGTGGTCTATTCTATTTTTGAAGGACTTTTCTATTTGCCAAAATGTAGTTTTGAGAGAATCATTTTCTTTTTGCATTTTGCCCAACTGAAGATCTAAGAGAGTTAGTCTCATTTTGTATTTGTGCAATCGGTTTTTCCAAGGATTTGTTTTCTTGTTGTGAGATGTTATTTTTCTCTTGCAATATGTTAATTTTCTCTTGAGTTTCTTTTCCCAATTTTTCCAATTGATTTTTAAACTCCTTCCTGATTTCTTCCAGGAAGTCTTTCTGGGCTGAAGATCAATTCATATTCTTCTCAGCAGTGCTAGATCTCTCTAGGGTAGAATCCATCTCTTCTAAGTATTTCTCCATGGTCCCCCCTTTTCTCTTGCCTTTTGTCATCTTGCGTTGGGGGGAGGGGAGTTGGCTCTGAGAGGTTTGCTTTTGAGGATCACTTGGCTTAGTAATTCCAAGGGCTACCCAGTGCTAGTTGCTTTCTCTGAAGTGAGGTGCTCAGCAGCAGGGTCTGAGTTGACCTTGAAAACTGGGCTGGGCCCCAGGAGAGGGAGTTAATCTCTTTCTCTTGAGTGAGCTTCTCTGCCCTGAGGGGGTGGGGGTGGGGGTTGTTTATTGTTTTTCTGGGCTAAGGGCTCTGCTGAAAGTATGGAGCTCAGGTCCCTGACCCAGCTGATTGTTCTCCAGTTCTGATCCTCTGCTCTTGTATCCCGGTTTACCCATGGCCCCTCAGACAGACCTTCTTGGTAGGCGCTCTTCTCCTAGCTTCTCTTTCTGGGTTTTGTTGATTCAATTGCTATTAAGAGGTTTTTCTCATGTTATTTCTGAGGGGGAAAAAGAGAGTACCTATCACAGTGTTTGTCTTCTCTCCATCATCTTGGCCTGGAAGCCTGAATTGCAAAGATCTTTAAGGCCATTGAGTTCAATTCCTTCATTTTGTGGCAGAGGAAAATGAATTACAGTGAGGCTTAATGATTTATCCAGTTACACAGCGTTGTGAGCTTAATTCTCTGAGACAGAGTTTGAATCAAGCTCTTTTTTGATTCCATGCTCAGCACTCTATCTTACAAAGACTAACTGAAAGATTCTTCATGACAATTTCAGTAGCCAAGAGAGCAACAGAGAAGAAATATTGTTCATCCTGTTTTGACATAATTTTGATTTCTTCTATTAGGACTCTGTGTTTTAAATACTTCTATCATCACACAGGTCAAATATTATAATTATTTGTTATGGTAACATTTATTTAAAAAATCCCCAATTTTATGGATTAATGATCTATTCATGTGATGGTGAAGAATAGTTTTGTATGGTTAATGATCAATCAACTACCATTCTATATATTAGATACTATGGTAAATGCTAAAAGGATACAAAGAAGTGCAATAGTTCACAGTTTATTTGTTGAATGAAAAAAGTTATATTGAGGAATGTATTTATAGAATTAAGATTCATCATCTTTTATTTTATGAAATATGGTGAACTAATATTTAATTCTTTGTTTAAAAAAGCAGAGTAATCTTTATTTAATGAATTTTTATATTTAAAATACAACTTAGCTGTTCATCCACCACAAAAAACTTTAATGTTAAATAGTGCTTTGGAAATCTGATTTTGAAATAAAATTCTAACCATTAAATCATATCTTGCCAAGTATTGTTTAGTGCCAAGCTTTTTTAGACTATAGTGTTTTATTGTACACTGATCAACTATCTCTGATGGCAAAGCCCTGGTCCTAAGTAGCCTCAATAAAGCAATACTTCCATAGATAAATTTGAATGACACTACCATTTATTTATTTTTTTTGTCAACTCCTTGTTTATGAATTCAAAAAAAGATTTCATTTCTGCAAGGTCTTTTGAACCTACTATTGGTTTGTTACTGTTTCCTAGATTCTATCTAGGCTAAAGTTTTGTTTGTTATCTTTTTAATCAAAGAGGTCCAAAGTGATACCACTATGTTGGAGTAAATTTATAGTGTATCTGAATGTGACTTATTAAACAAATACAAACCTGGGAAGACTATCACAAGTCAGGCATAAATACTCTATACAAACATTTCAGAAGGAGATGTCACTCTAAATCTTCACATCTCATATTTCTTTTGAGTTGCTGCAATTCTGATTTGCTCATAGAGTATAACACCTTTTTTGATATGGTCATGCCATGTTGGGTGGTCCTGTGCTAGTCTCTTATGTCTCACTTAATTCCAAAGTTCCTAAGATAGACCTTTAGAGTCCTTGTATCACGTCTTATGACCTTTGTGTGATAGTACTTGTCTTGTGTGAGTTCTCTGTAATGCAGTTTTTTAAACAAACATGTCTGACATTTGAACAAGTTGGTCAGTCCATCAGATTGCACTATTTGCAGTAAGGTTTTAAATGCTTAGCAGTTCAATTTGAGAAAGGACTTCAATGTCTGGTACCTTATCATGCCAAGTGAAGTTCAGAATTTTCTTAAGACAATTCAGATGTGAATGATTAAATTTTCTGGCAAATTGCTGTTATACTGTCCAGGTTTCACAGGTATACAACAATGAGCTCAACACCATGACACTGTAGACCTAAAGGTATATATTACTTTCCATTATATTAAACAAATACAATGATATGTACCTCTTGTCACCTTGTGTTATTACTAGTGAAGAAATTTACTTTTTTCTTTTACTTTTTTTTGGAAAGTCAAATGCCCAAGGCCACACAGATAGGTAATTATCAAATGTCTGAGACTGGATCTGAATACAGGTTCTCCTGATTCCAGGGACAGTGCTCTATCCACGGCACCACTTAGTTGCCCAGCAGTTTACTTTTTTTAAAAATATTTCAGTAATCTTGTGTCCTGAAATCACCCATGAATCCTCTTCCTTCTTTTTGAAAAAGAGTATTCATCTTTGCACAACTGACTTAGGGCAATGGATCCCATGTTCTAGTAATTTTGTATAGATGTTTTCTTAGATTCCTTTACAAATCTGTTATGATCCATCTTCTTAGTTCCAAAAACGCATGTGGTAAAATTAGTATTACATAGGGATAATAGCTATAAGTAAAAATTTCTTTTCCCCACTGTCTTTAATTCAGAACTCCAGAAAGGTCTCTTTTTAAGTTTTAAGGAAGTTTATTTTCAAAGAAATTGTTTTATACATCAATACAATATCTCCAAAGAAATACATATAAATATATGTTTTATACATCATCAGAATATTTGCAACAGCCCCTCTCTGTACTTCCTCCTGAAAAGTCACCCTATATTACAAAGAAAAATTAAAGAAAAAAAGAGAAAATGTCAAAAAAAATCAGAAAGTCTCTTGATATGAAAAGCCACAGAGTTCTCCTATATAGTTTTGCTTGTTGTCTGTTGATTGAGGGAGACCAAAGTTTTTGTATCAGTTTAATCCATTATTTTGGGTTGACCTTTAGATTCAAGACTGAAGCCTTACTGCATATCTTGCCTTGGTATACATGAAGAATTTTACCCTTAATGAGTCCAACTGACATTTTTATGCTGTTGGGAAAGATTCCACAAGATGGAGGAGCAATTTAATATATGGCTATTTTTGGTGGAGTCATATAGCTTGATGTTTACCTAGGTTCTTCTTATTATTATTAAGAGACATATAACTTCTAATTACTTTGACAGTAATAAGATTCTCTGACATAACTTTCTTTTAAATGTGGGAGTTAGACTCAGTTCTATTTAGGAGAAATGAAAATTTTCTTTTAAGATTGGTTAGTGCTATATTAGGTACAAATTTTCCCCCTAAAAATTATCATGTTTTATGTTGATTATTCGTGGTAATTTCTATGGTGATAATATATTTCATTTATTTTTTTAGGGTTTTTTTGCAAGGCAAACGGGGTTAAGTGACTTGCCCAAGGTCACACAGCTAGGTAATTATTAAGTATCTGAGACTGGATTTGAACCCAGGTACTCCTGACTCCAGGGCCAGTGCTTTATCCACTATGCCACCTAGGTGCCCCTATAATATATTTAAAATAAAGATCAACTTTCCATGTGGATATCAAATACTCTCGTAGTCTCACTCTTCTTAGACCTATTTTCTATATATGCAATGTATGCCTGTGCCACGAATGTGATATTGAAAAAAAACCTTATTAGTAAGAATTCTTTCATTCATTCCATTGGCACCCCTAGTTCCTTGCACAATGAGGGACAATATTAGGTTCTAAACAAATGGATACTCTTTTCTCACATAGCTGTGGCTTTATTGCCAACAGTCTCCACATTTTACCTTCCCCCTGCCCTTGCTCAACAGCTTCTTTTTATGTTATCTTCCCTTCTCAGACTTCCTTGAAGTCTGAGTCTATCTTTTCCACATTTGTATCTCTGGCATGTTGCACAGTGCCTGGGACATAGTAGACATTTAGCATATGTTTATTGACTGACTGATTGAAAGACTTTGTGATAATTAAAGTGACGTGAATGTTAGGATGTTTTCAGGTACTTGTCATGTCAATATCAAATAAATAACATCCTTCTACTCTGATGTTTAGTGGTATACTTTTTTTTGCTCCTCAGATAACATAGTTTTCTTGTTTGCACAGATCTTTATAAACTAAGAATTATTTGTACAAATAATTTTATATATTTGGGCCAATTTAAAGTTGTCTAAATTGTAAGAATCATTTCTATTAAGAGAGTTGGAATCAGGCTTGCATCTGAAAAGAAACCAGTAATATGTTTATTAGTAATTCATGCACTATGGAAGATTTTGAGCCAACAATTATAGGTTTTTATCTAGTTTTTCTGCTTTCCAGTTTTGCAGAGAACCTACAAATTCAATTAATTTTTTTAAATGTAATTATTATCTTGTTCATTATATTAATGAGGCATAAATTATTTATTTCATTTTTGAATCAACTTAAATTTTGGTACATTAGACTTTTTGCAGTTGCATAGATGACCAGAAAATTTCCCCATTCTTTTTCTGGACTTGTCTCTATCCTCGTGCCTTTATTTGAAATTTGCTTCCCTATCCTCTAGTAAAGATTCTGATTAAGATTGAATTATTTATTTTGTTCTTTTGATTGTTTTGTTTTCTTAAGTTGACATGAACATTTTCCTTTCCTTTCAATGGTTGATTAAGGAAGTCTAGAATTTTTGTATACTTTACCTTTGTCTTATGCATTCTTATCTTTTTAAAAATCTATTTTTTATTTATTTAAGGCAGTGGGGTTAAGTGACTTGCCCAACTAGGCAATTATTAAGTATCTGAGGCTGGATTTGAATTCAGGTCCTCCTGATTCCAGGGTTGGTGCTCTAACTTCTGTGCCACCTAGCTGCCCTGAATTCCTATCTTTTTGATTAACTTTAAGAAGGGAATAAGGCTTTAAAAATTTTTACTCTGTAAATAAGCTATATATACATGAAATTCTAAATGTCACTTCTTAAGTCACTTCTGTCCTAGTGGTTTCTGATACTAGGAGTCCTTCACAGTTCCTTATTTTCTTCTATGGTTCTTACTATGCCAATGGCTTTTATGTATGCTGTTGTGTTCCATAAAATACTCAGAGAAAGCATGGAATAATAGATAGAAAGAAGGATACAGAGCCAGAAAGACTAGTTCAAGTTCAGCTTGTGAAACTCTGTGTGACCTTGAGTACATCATCTAATTTCTCAGTGCTCTGGTTAACTATTTATATACTTTAAGTTGCAGAGATACTGACTTACATTGGTAGAAGAAATTCTTTATGTGGAGATATCTATACTAATGAAATAAAAAGCCCATTCCCTGTATCTGCTCTTAAGTGTAATTCTGATCATGTCACTCCTCTACTGTATAAACTCCAGTAACTCCCTATTGCTTCTAGATTTGACTTTTAATATCCTGGTCATTACTCGTTTTTAGCCTAATTATTCATTATTTTTTCTTCCCATATTCTGCACATATAGTCGTTCTGTTCTCTCTCTCTCTCTCTCTCCCTCACATAAGACATTCCATATTTGTCTTTGCATTGACCATCTTCTATATCTATGCCTCATCTCTATCCCCAGAGCAACACTCTCTTCCTCCGAGACATAACTCAAACATTGCCTTCTGAAACATTTGTCAATCACCCCCAACTGCTAGTGCCTTCCCTCTCTAATTTCCCTGTATTTAACTCTCTGGTATTTATTTTTTATCTATTCTGAATCCCTACTCTCTGTACTAACCTCTAGACTTGCATTTCCATGTATCTTTTGAATAACTGAACTAGATGTTACATAGACATGTTAAATGAAACATGTCCAAAACCAAATCCATTATCTTTACCTTTGAAACCCTTTCCTATTCCTAATCTTTTCATAAGTATAATTTCAATGGTTTGCTTTGAGGAAAGATTTTCATTGCTTTGGATTTATTAATCTTTTTACTTCTTTAGGATTTTTTCTTTTCATTTTTAGGTTTTTGCAAGGCAAATGGGTTAAGTGGCTTGCTCAAGGCCACACAGCTAGGTAATTATTAAGTGAGGCCGAACTTGAACTTAGGTACTCCTGAGTCCAGGGCCAGTGCTCTATCCACTGTGCCACCTAGCCACCCCTTCTTCTTTAGTTTTTAATAGCTCCTCAATTTCAGTTTTTATTTAATCTTATCTGGATTCAGGGATGATATTAATCCTGTTTTTTTTTAGGGTTTTTTTTTTGTAAGGCAAACGGGGTTAAGTGGCTTGCCCAAGGCCACACAGCTAGGTAATTATTAGGTGTCTGAGACTGGATTTGAACCCAGGTGCTCCTGACTCCAGGGACAGTGCTTTATCCACTACACCACCTAGCCACCCCGATATTAATCCTTAAGACTGTTCTGCATTGATCTACCAAGAGGAGTCAAATACATGGTCTGCAATACTCTCAAGCTCTGCTCAAATTGGATTAAAATGTAATTGATAAATATTTAACAACATAAATAAAAGTACAATATATTATAAGTAACATTAATATATGATTTTCTAAGTCAATATGTGGCCATCACATCCTTATGTGTGGTTTTGTGGCCTCTGTTTCTATCTAAATTTGATACCAATGGGTTTACAACATGTGATTTTAAAAAATATTTTATAAATCAATATTGTGCATTTTTAATTGTGATATGTTTCAGTAAATTTCCAATTTATTGTTAATTTAAAAAAAGTAAATCCTTGATTATAACTAATAGGATCTATTCCCAATTTTAATATGATATAATGAGCATGATGAAAATTTTAATATCATCCATTCATTTCATTTACCCTATTGATTTGGCTGTTGTAGGAGTCAACACCATTTATACTGAAGAATTTTTAGCATTAAGGTATACTAGTTCTGTTTTATTCCAGTATATTTTGTCTTTTTTTATACTAGAACACCAAAAGGAGACACTCACTCAAATGTCTTCTGTGTCAGTGTGATCATGATGACAGATACAAAAGAGGACCACTCCTCAACCCCCTTTTGTCCTTACTATTAGATTCACATGATTAGGTATATCATTCTGACAAGGATAATGATTTAATCAGTGATTTCACCAGAAGTGAATTGGATAATGCTTCAAACCAACTGGATAAAGCTCAAAACTTTGTAACTGTGGTGATCCCAAGGCACTGAGCTCTCTCTGTATATCTCTCTGACTGACATTCCCTGATTGTGCTCTTGTTCCTTCTTTTATAATAGATAATGGGTTGGATTTTGAATTAAAAACATAAACAATAATATAATAAATTATATGGAATGAAAAATTTTGAAGTAGACAAACCTAAAGAAATAATTTAAAACCATGTGAGAATAGGTCATGGTTATCAATGCCATCCTTTCTACTAATGGAATTGCCATAAAGATGCTTTGAATCTACTAAAGATAAGCATATCACTGAATATTTTTATTCAGTTACAAAAGTAGTCACTTTCTCCACCTGTACAATAGTCCACAGGGCATTAAATATAAATAAATATACTTCAATATTAAATAAATATAAATGTTAGCAGTTAGATATACAATGAGCAATGTAGAACTTGGAAGATATGAGGTTAAATATCACCTTAGGCATGTGCTAGCTTAGTGCCCCTGAACAAAGACATTTAACTTTTCTCAAGCTCTGATTCCTCATCAGGAAAAGATAACTATAATAGCACTTATCTTCTGGAGGTACTATAGTGAATCAAATGAGATGACATATGTTAAGTGCTTTATAAACTTTAAACACTATATAAATAATATTCATTATTATTGCATACAATAATAATAATAACTAGAAATTAACATATTTCTAGGTAAATCATATTAAAATATGAGAATAATGAACAATGGATATTTTAGGTCCCCTCAAAGCCATGTTAGCTGTTTCAAAGCACATGGAGTTCCTATATTATATATTACCCTGATTGAAACTCTTCTCTCTGGCTGTTGCATTCCCTGTCTCCATGAAGGTTTTGAGTGGAGTATAATTATGATGACCACTAATATAATATAAATTAATATATATGTATAATATATGTACAAATTACCATACAATGCAATATGCAATATGTCATAATGTTACATATATGCATATATGTATATGGACACGCACACACACACACATGTATATATATGTGTGTATATATATATACTGTGTGTTCCTTTTCTGGTAGAATGGAAAGAAGTCTGGATTTGGGATCTGAGAATCTGAGTTCAAATCCTGTAGCCTGGAGAAACAAATCTCAGAAAAAAAAAGATCTAACAACCAAAAAACCCAAAAAGAACTAATTATCAGGGGCCAAAGAGGCCACTTATAAGAAAAACCTGTAGTCCCAGGGAAAAGGATCTGGGGAGGAGCACTTAGCAATGCTGGGAAACATAGAAAATAAAAATCAGGCCCAATTATTTATATGGTTCTCTTATTATCTCTCCCTTATTCTCCTATTATCCATATGATTCTGAACAAGTTGATTAAATGTTTTAGTCCTCATTTTCCTAATCTTTAAAATAAAGGTTGAATTAAGTGAACTCTAAAGTTCTCTATAGTTCTAAATGTTTGATTCTATAATTTAAAGAAAGTAGTTTAGCACTATTTTAGCATGTACCCTATTAATCCAACATTACATAAAAGACAAGATGTTATAGTGGATCAAGAGAGCTGAACTTCAATTCATGAAAACTTAGATTCAAATAATGTCTCTGACTCTTTGATCCTTAAAATACTGGGGAACTGAGTAAAAGAAAGGGAATTAAGGTTTCCAGATATGGAACCAAATGAGGAATAATTTAGAGAAAAAGTTGAGAAAGGAATTGACTTCCCAAGTATGAGATTTTGGATCTTTACTAGAATATAACTAAGATAAATTAGTTTTGATGGAATTAGTGACCATGAAGGCATCAAATAGTGAGAAAAAGCTTAATGTTGGGTTTGCTCTATTGAATAATCATCCCAATTAAGCAAACCCTAAATCATTAGCCAAAGATTATTATAGTTGATGAAAAGTAAAGTGAAAATATTATGTAATTTCTACCATCACTATTTTAGCTGAATAAAGTTTCTATTTTACTTGACATCTGCTATTTCTGAAAATGTCACATTGATAAGTCTTTGAACACTGATGAATACTCAATACTGATTTTCCTTTTTGTTAGAAGTCCCTTCCCATCCCATCTTTTTCCTTCCCAGGAAAAAGATACAGAACTATTAAAGACAAACAATGGAAAACCATTTTGAAATGAATATAGACTAGGATTAGAATGTGAATATTTGAAAAATCTAATAATTTTATAGATCTTACAAAGTTGCCTCATTAGGCAGCTGGAATAATAAGATATCACTCTGTGTCTCTGTCTATGTCTGTCTCTGTTTTCTCTTTCTTCTTCTAATAAGGGGTCTGATTATTTCTTAAGAAAAAGTTGTGTTGGAATCCAAGTATAGAACTCTTCTCACACAATTAAAATCAGATTTAAATACATGGTCAAAAATCAACTGTTCATGGATAGGTTGAGTTAATATAATTCAAATGACAATGCTACCAAAACTAAACTACTTGTTTAGTGCCCTACCATTCAAAATTCTAAAAAATTACTTTGATGGGTTAGAAAGTTGTAAGGAAATTCATATGGAGAAATAAAAAGTCAAGAATTTCCAGGAATTCAGTGAAAAAAAGTGCAAAAGAAGGTAGATTGGTCTTACTAGATCTAAAATTATATTATCAAGCATCGGTCCTCAAAACTGGTATTGGTTAAGAAATAGAGTCATGGATCAGTGGAATAGACTAGGTGCAATGGCAGGAAATGATTATAGTAATCTGCTGTTTGATAAACCCAAAGAGTCCAGCTATTGGGATAAAAACTCTCTCTTTGATAAAAACTGTTGGGAAAATTGGAAGTTCATATGGCAAAACTTGGATTTAGACCAACACCTCACACCCTATACCAAGATAAGATCAAAATGGATACAGGATTTAGACATAAAAAATAATATTATAAGCAAAGTAGAAGATCAAGGAGTAGTAAACCTGTCAGATCTATGTAAAGGGAAACAGTTTATTACCAAGGAAGAGATAGAGAACATCATTCAAAACAAACTAGATAATTTTGACTACATTAAATTTAAAAGCTTTTGTGCAGACAAAACTGCTGTAACCAAGATCAAAAGAAACTTAGTAAATTGGGAAATAATTTTTGCAACTAGTATTTCTGACAAAGGACTCATGTCTAAAATATACAGAGAACTAAGTCAAATTTTCAAAAAAAAACAAGCCATTCCCCAATTGACAAATAGTTAAAGGATATGCAAAAGCAATTTACAGCTGAGGAAATCAAAGTGATCCATAGTCATATGAAAAATTGCTCTATATCATTACTTATTAGAGAAATGCAAATGAAAGCATTTCTGAGGAAGCACCTCACACCTCTCAGAGTGTCCATTATGACTAGAAAGGATAATGATCAGTCTTGGAAGGGCTGTGGGAAATCTGGGACACTAATATGTTTTCAGTGGAGCTGTGAATTCATCCAATCTTTCTGGAGAGCAATTTGGAATTATGCCAAAGAGCAACAAAAATGTGCATACTCTTTGACCCAGCAATACTACTACTGGATCTTTACCCTGAAGAGATGATAAAAAAGGGTAAAAACATCACTTGTACAAAAATATTTATAGCAGCCCTGTTTGTGGTGGCAAAAAAAAATGGAAATTAAGTTTTAGTGTTTAGTGAATGTCTTTCAGTTGGGGAATGGCTTAACAAACTGTGGTATATGTATGTCATGGAACACTGTTGTTGTATTCGAAACCAGGAGGGATGGGAATTCAGGGAAGCCTGGAAAGATTTGCATGAATACTGATGCTGAGCGAGATGAGCAGAACCAGAACAATATTGTACACCATAACAGCAACATGGGGGTGATGATCAGCCCTGATGGACATGCTCATCCCTTCAGTGCAACAACCAGGAACAATTTGGGGTGCTCTGAAATGGAGAATACTATCTGTTTCCAGAGAAAGAATTATGGACTTTGAACAAAGACCAAAGACTATTACCATCAAATTAGATTAAAAAAAGTATTATATTATTATGTAATTACTATCTCATACTTTATTTTTCTTCCTTAAGGATATGATTTCTTTGTCATCACATTCAACTAAGATCAATGTATAACATGGAACCAATGTAAAGAATAACAGACTGTCTTCCATGGTGGGGGGAAGGAAGCAAGAATGGGGGAAAAATTTTAAAACTCATAATAAATAATCTCTTTCTTTAAAAACAGAAACGAGTAAGTCATGTTGAAGCGAAGTCAAAGTGGAGGAGTAAAGGTCGGGACTCATCCAAGTTCTCCCCAAACCACTCCAAAAACCTTTAAAAAATGACTCTAACCAAGTTCTAAAATGACAGACTCCACAAAGAAGACTGAATGAAACTTTTCCAGCCTAAGGAAACTTCAAAGATCTGTGGGATCTGTAGAGAAAGGCCCACAGTCTAGCCTGAGCTGTGCCAGAGTAAATGAGCTCCAGTCATCCAGAAACAGAGCAAGGAGGTGCATTCCATACCTCTCAGCCCAGGGATTGCCAAGGATAATTTGGAAGGTGAGTAAAACTCTGCCATACCAGAGTGAGAACATAACCTAGTACAGCACTGACCTCAGCACAGACCTGGCTGCAGAGGACCAGGAACAAACCTGGGGTGTCATTTGCAGGAATCCACATTACAGATGCTTCCAGAAGACTCAACCCAAGGATCAGGGTGATTGCAGAGTTCTCTTTGCTCTCCTTGGGGCAAGTCTCTGTGGCTTCACCCATAATCAGATACAGGTTGCACTCTGGGACCCCAGTCTCAGGAAAAGGAGCAGAAGCACGGACCTTCCTCACAGTTCCAGGCTAGAGAAGAGTGCTTGTGGTCACTCACAGACAGAGCACAGACCAGGAGAACATTCATTAGACTCTCCTAAGACCTTGGAGGAATTGAGTAATTGCAGGTCCCTGAGAGGTATCCCTGAAAACAACTGCAAAAACCCTCAAAAGTTTGAGAGTAGTCTTCCACCCCAGACCACCTTAACAAAGAGTTAAACCAAGTCATAGACTGGGGAAATAAACAAACAACAGGAGAAAAAATCTGTTTATAGATAATTCCTTTTTTGAGGATCAAAATGTACACTCAGAACACAATATATCAAAGCTTCAGATTCCAAAGATTCCAAGAAAAATATTAATTTGTCCCAGACTATAGAATAGTTCAAAAAAGATTTTGAAAATCAAGTAAGGGAGGTAGAGGAAAAATTGGAAAGAGAAAAGAAAAATCAAGAATACCAAATAAGCAACTTGGTGAAGGTGATACCAAAAAATACTGAAGAAAAATAAAACAGTTTGGGTCAGATGGAAAAAGCAGTCCAAAAGATCAATGAGAAGAATACCTTAAAAAGCAGAATTGATAAGATCGAAAAGAAGATACAAACACTCTCTGAAGAAAACAATTCCTTCAAATGTAAAGAATGGAGTTAAGGGAAGCAGAAACCAAGAAACAATTTTTAAAAAATGGAAAAAGTAGAAGAAAATATGAAATATTTCACTGAAAAAACAACTAATCTGGAAAACAGATCAAGAAGAGATAATTGAAAAAAGTATTGGACTACCTGAAAGTCATGACCAAAATAAGAATCTAGACTTCATTCTTTCAAGAAATAATCCAGGAAAACTGCCCTGACATCCTAGAAATAGGGGCTAAAATAGAAATTGAAAGAATCCATTGATCAATTCCAGAAAGAGATCTCAAAAAGAAATGCTAGGAATATTATAGCCAAATTTCAGAACTTCCAAGTAAAGGAGAAAATATTACAAGTAACCAAAAAGAAATAATTCAAATATCATGAAGCTATCAGCTTTTAAAATCTTCAAGGGCTTGGAATATTCTATTTCCTAAAGGCAAAAGAGTTTGGATTATATCCAAAAATCAACTAACCAGAAAAAATGAGCATACTCCTTCCAGGGAAAATATGAACATTGAATGAAACAGGGGATTTTCAAACTTTCCTAATGAAATGACCAGAGCTGGACAGAAGTTTTGCTGTTCAATTACAGGACTCAGGTGAAGCATAGAGAGGGCAGATAATAAGGGCAAATATTGATGGACTGAATGATGTTGAAGTGCTTGCATTCCTTCATGGGAAGATAGTACTGATAACTCATCTGACCCTTCTTATTTATTAGGCCAATTAGAAAGAGCATATATACAGGTACAGGAGGGAGCTGAATTTGAAGATATAATGTTAAAAAAGATGGAGTTAATGAGGGACAAAGGAATGTAATGAAAGAAAGGGAAAAAAGAGATATAATGGGGTAACTTATTCACATAAAAGAGACAAGAAAAAACTTTTGCAGTGGAGTGCAAGAGGAGGTTAGTGACTGAGAGTTGAGTGAGTCTTACTCTCATCAGAAGTTCCTCAGAGAGGCACTTTATTTTCCTTTTAGTTTCTCTTTCTTTGTTAGTGGGGGTTTATGTTTCCTTTTTTTAATTGATATTTTATTTTTCCTAAAACGTGTTATGAAAGTTTTTCAACATTCATCCATATGCATATATGTATTTTTAAGTTATAAAATTTCATTCTCACCCTCCCTTTTCATCCCACTTCCCTCAGCAGTAAACAGTGAGGTAAATATTGTATGTGCACATTTGTATTTAACATATTTACAGATTAATCATTTTCAGAATGAAGAATTAGGATTAAGGGAAAGAAGTTCATAAGAGATATTTTAAGGAGTGAATGTAAGGGTAGCTAGGTGGCACAGTGGATAGAGCAGTAGTCTTGGAGTCAGGAGGCCTTGCATTCAAATCCAGTCTCAGACACTTAATAGTTGCCTATGTGACCTTGGGCAAGTCAGTTAACCACATTGCCTTAAATAAATTTAAAAAATTTAAAAAATAAAAAAGAAGCGATTATAGTATTCATCAGATTCTGAAAGGGGTTTTTTTGTTTGTTTGTTTTTCTTCTTCTCAATGGGGATAGCATTGCCCATAGCCGATCTAATTGAGTTGTCCTAGGTCTCTGAACTGCTGAGAGGAGTTGTATCCATCAAGGTTAATTATCTCACAATGTTATTGTTAATGTGTAGTGTTCTCTTGGTTCTGCTCTCTTTGTTTAGCATCAGCTCTTCTAATTTATTCCATGCTTTTCTAGAGTTCAACAACTTATGGTTTCTTATGGAACACCAGTATTCTATATGTTCATATTCTATAACTTGTTCAATCATTCCCTAATTGATGAACATCCTTTTTCCCATATTTTTATGATTTCTTCTAGATATAGACTTATAATTGGTATTGCTGAGTCAAAGAGTATGATAGCTTTATTGCTCTTTGGGAATAGTTCTGAGTGGAATATTCCCTCTTAAGAGTTAATATTTTTGGGCAACTAGGTGGTACAGTAGATAGAACACTGGACCTGGAGTCAGGAATACCTGAGTTCAAATCGACCTCAGACACTTAATAATTGCCTAGCTGTGTGGCCTTGGGCAAGCCACTTAATCCCGTTGCCTTGCAAAAAAAAAAAAAAAGAGTTAATATTCTTAGTGAAGTCCTCTCAGGGTTAAAAATCATTAAAACAAAGACAGACTATTACTCTTAGACTATGCTTAGAAGAGGGAGAGAGATCTTGCATTTCCAGTCAGACACCCTCCCAATTCTGATGGGGAGTGAAACAGTGGACTATTTCTACAAAGACCTTGCAATTGATTCTGTTAGGGAGGGAAACAGTGGAATACTTACAGAGAAGAGACCTTGCACTCTTAGCTGGCAACCTATTTGATAATGGACTGTGAGAACAGAAGCCTGCCTCCTCTTGTTTGATAAGTGCTAAACTAAGAAGACCTTGCATATTCAGACATTAATCCATTTAACAGAAGATCATTAGAAATCTTCTTCTGATACCCTCACCATCTGGATGGTGAGGTAATATTTTATGAAGACCTTTTTTTCTTCTCTTTGTTGCTGGGTAGATTTTTCACGTAAAGATTGTAACTCTGAAAACCTTAACCCATCAAGTTGGAAGAGAGGGGGTTAGGGAGGGGAAAATCACACTAGGCCATATAATTTTGCTTGACTGTAACATCCGGGCAGCTCCTTGAACATCACTACCTTTGTGAGACTTGGCAGTGCCCTTTTCATGAAAATGCCAAAATAAACTTTCCTTTTTGCTCAGAGAAGTCTCTCTATTTTTTAAGTGGATTTTTATCCCAAACATTTCCATATTTCTCTCCAGAATGGTTGGATCCATTCACAACTCCACAGCAGTGCATTAATGTCCCAGTCCTCCCACAACCTCTCCAACATTGATCATTATCCCTTTTTGTTATCTCCTTGACCCCTGCAAATTAGTTCATTTTGGTGTGAGGTGTTACCTCATAGTTGTTTTAATTTGCATTTCTCTAATCAATATTAACTTGGAACATTTTTTTCACAGGATAATATATAGCTTTAATTTCTGCATTTGAAAACTATCTATTCAAATCCTTGACCATTTACCAATTGAGGAATAACTTGTAAGCTTATAAATTTGATGCAGTATTTTAGAAATGAATCTTTATCAGAATTCCTAGTTGTCAAGTTTTCCTGGCTTTCCACTTTCCTTTTAATTTTGGCAGCATTGATTTTATTAGTGCAAAAACTTTTTAATTTAATATAGTCAAAATCATTTTGCAGTTTATAATATACTCTATTTCTTTTTTGGTCATAAATTTGTTCCCTTTACAAACATTTGATACACAATTTCTTAGTCTATTTATTTATCTTTGGAATCGCTCTTTATCTAAATCAAGTACCCATGTTGACTTTATTTTGGTATGGGGTGTGAGATGTGATTTTAATAACTAGGTTTTGCCATACTCTTTTCCAGTTTTCCCAATAATTTTTGTAAAATAGTGAGCTCTTATCCCAGAAATTAATGTCTTTGGGTTTGTCAAACAGAAGATTACTGTAGTCATTTACTACTGTTTCTTTTGAACTTATCCTAATACACTGATCCATTATTCTATTTCTTAACCAGTATCAGGAAGTTTTGATGACTACAACTTTTTCAGTATAGTTTTAGATCTGGTAGAGCTAGGTCACCTTTTTTTTTATATTTTCCCCCTTCATTTACCTTGCTATTCTTGACTTATTATTACTCCAGATGAATTTTGTTACTATTTTTTCTAGCTTGTAAGATAATTCTTTGGTAGTTTGATTGGTATGGCACTGAATAAGTAATTTAATTTTGGTTGAACTGTCATTTTTATTATATTGGCTCAACCTAACATGAGCCATTGACATTTTTCCAATTATTTATATCTGATTTTATTTGCATAAGAAGTGCTTTGTAATTGTGTTCAGGTTATGTTGCCTTTTACAGCATGACTATTGTAGTAATGTTTTTTCAGGGCTACACATTTTTAACTACACCAAGTTACTTGCTTTCTCATTTGGGGGGGAGTGGAGTGGGAGGTAGGGAGAGAATTTAGAACTCAAGGTTTTGGATTTTTATTTTTGATTTTCCCTACTTTGCTAGTTGTCTCCCAGATCCTTCTTCCTGGGACTCTGGTCTTTTCTCCTTAACTATCTCTTTGGCCCTCTATTAATTGTCCATTTTGGGTTTTTTAGTTGCTTAATCTTTTTCTGAGGATTGTTTCTCCAGTCTACAAGCAGTGCATCTTCAATAGCAGCCTCTACTAGATACCAACTAGCTGGAACCCTATCCTGACAGTGCCCATCCTGTGGACCCTATCTCAATCAAGTTCCAAGTGCAATATATTTTTGCTCCAAATAGGCTCTGATAGATTATATAGGGTCAACTTTGAAGAAGTTATAACAAGACTGATTTTTGTCTCAATTCCCAGATGAAACTGGGTCCAAATTGAGGAGGAATATGAAGCAGGGCACAGAGAAAATGTTGAAATATTTTGAAACATTTCTGTACTGTGGAGGGCATTATCTATTATATGTTGACTCTTTGTGATCTCCACTTCCTAAGCCAGGAAGCACTTTTGGTCACACCCTTTAGGGCAGGAGAAGGTTAGCAGTACACAGAATGCCAATCAAATGCAGTGAACATTGTCTTCGTCACTCCTTAGGGACCACTCCTGTGTCATACACATTGAAGAATCCCTGGAGCCAGGTACTAAAACCACTCCTTAAGCACCACCCCTGACTTCCCATTGGAAATGTGTTTGAGTAGACTTCCAGGCAGGGGGAGCTGTCTTTTCATTCCTGTACTCCCAGCAGGCTGACACTTGCTTCCTCTCTCTCTAAGCTAGATAGACATGTTCTGACCATGCTGCTGGAACAATATGGCTTCAGTTCCATGTCACTGGATCTATGTTGCTCTAGGCTTCTCTTCTTTTCTCTCCACTTTCCTTCTCTTCTATTCCTTTCTCTCCTGGACTCTGTGTCATCTGTTTCTCTCTTCTCTTCTCTAAGCATTTCTTCTCCCTTTTCTTTTTTTAACTTAACTGTTCCTTAGTTTGTAACTACCAATATGTTCCATATAACTGAATCTATGTTGTTCTAAGTTTCTTTTCTTTCCTTTTTTTTCCTTCTCAAATGCTTTAGCCATTTTAACCTCAACCTTCAATAGGCTAATCAGCCTGTCCTTTAAGGAATTCATTATTCTCCAAATTCTCAAAGAACTTAATCTCTGAACATTTGTATAACCTGTGAACTTTATGTAGTAACCTATGAACTTTTTGTAATAACCTGTGAACTTTTGCAGTAACATGTGATTTAAAGGTTAAGCCTTTCCCTTTCTCTCTTTTCCAACCATTTTGCTCTTTCCCTCCCTCCCTCCTTTCCTTCCTCTCTCTTCCTCTTTCTCTCTGTACATGATCATATGTGTATATCTGTACAGTTAAAGATATATACACATGTCTATACATACAAACTAACATGTGGCACACATGCATGGTTTATTTATGCTGATATGCTTATACATGTGTGTCTATATATGCAGACAGGTATACATGCATATGCCTTGATCCTTGATCCAGTACTTTATAACCTTACATTGAAGGAAGTTCAAGAACAGCTTTAAATGCCACGCAAAGCAAATAATACAGTCTAAATATTGATTATTTCAAAACAACAAAAATGGACACACAGGAAAAAATAATTTTGATAAACATTTCAAAATATAACATGAGGTAAAATAACAGAGTTGTAGAGAATAACAAGTCCTAAAAGAAGTGGTTTATTCAATTTAATACAATTCAGTGATTATTCTTTGTTCTCTAAGAGGATCAATGGCATTGTGAGGGTGATATTTTGACTTGTACAAGAATTGGATTCGAGGTAGAACTGTCCAATGTCATCAGTCTCACTCTCACCTCCAGTTTTGTTGAAGCCAAGTGACAAAACAATAGTCAAGATGACTGAGGATGGCACAGGAGTAATTCAGTTCAACAAATATTTATTGAAGATCTATTATATGCCAGGAACTGTGATAAGCAAAAGGAGAAATTATTTGTGTGTGTATTCTAGAAGAAACTAGATAATTCTCTCAGGCTATATTGGTCATTTTCACATAGCAAGTCTTGTGCTCCAGGCAAGACTTGCTATTCAGTCAATCATTAAACATTTATTAAGCTCATATTGTTTGTAAAGCACTGTGCTAAGTGGTTGAGATACATACAGAGACAAAAGACAGCCCCTACCCTCAAGGAGTTTACAATTTAATGGAGATGTAGTAGTGCAATGAAAAGAGTGCCAGGTCTGGATCAGGAAGATTTATCTTCATGAATTCAATCTGACTTCAAAAAACCTACTAGCTATGTGACCCTTGGGAAGTCATTCAAACTATTTACTTCAGTTTACTCATCTATAAAATAAGTTGGAGAAGGAAATGGCACACTTTTCCAGTATCTTTGCCAAAAAAAACCCAAATGGGGTAATGAAGAGTCAGACACACTGAAATGACTATTCAACAAAATATTAGTTGTTTTAAGGGGAGGCAATCCCTTTCAGGTCTCCCTGCATTCTCCTACTCCAACACAGGGTTGATGAGACTATAGTTTTGACAACTCTCACTTGAGGAATGCAGGGCAGCATTGTTGGTCTTCACATTCATTACAAAGGAGGAATGGCCCCAACCAATCACAAAACTGGGAGAGTTCTCCTAATCCCATTCCAAAAATGACAAACCCAAGATTAGAAGAAATTAGTCCTTAACTGGTCAAGAGTAACCTAGAGTTTTGACCTTCTCCTCTGCACATGCTCAAGGAGATCTATCTGTTCCTGCTCATTAGTAAAATGAGCAGGGTGGGAAAATGTATAGAAACCAATGTAACAATTAGATTTGTGGCCCCAGCCTATGGTTGACATGGAGGAGTCAGAAACAAAGCCTTTCAAACTGCATAAAAGAGGTTGTATTTTGGGGTTTCCTCACCCCTCTCTCCTACCATGAGAGCGGTGTGCCATTTTGTTAAGATATCTTAATAAAAACCATTTTAATCACTCTGGACTAAATATTCTTGAGCCATTTATAACATCTCATATCCCTAAGGACAAGAATGAAAGGAATCATTAGATTTAGATTTTTTTTTTGTCCTAACTTCTCATAAAGTACTACAGATGAGGGACCTGAATCCAAGAACTGCTAAATGAGCAGCCCAAGGATAAATAATTAATAAGTAATAGTCACGAGCCAAATGCAGTGCTGCTTCCACCACTCCACTGGTGACTATTTTATAACTATTAGAAATAGAAAGAGAGCAGGATTCCCTAAAGTCTGAAGAATCGTGCTGACAATCCTAAGTAAAATTGATTAGAAAAACAAAACAAAACTGAGGGAGACTGCTTTCTCTTTTTCTTTATTCTAATAAAAATAAGAAGGAAATGTCTATTGTTTCTTAAAACCCTGAAGTGATTAAATCAAAGCATTGTGACCCTTTTGCAATGGTCATATGTCTTAGAATTCATCACTCATTTAAATTTTGAAATGGTCCATAATTATGAATGGACCATAACTCTAGTTGTTGCCAATGGTTTCCTTCATTAATATTGAGCTTCATGGAATTAAATAATAATACATTCCAAGCAAACTGATCCATGCAGAGGAGACATTAAGAATGCAATTTCAACTCTCCATTTCATCTTGTGATATTCTAACATTTGGCAAAGGGAGGGAAAGGACCATGCAAAAACAAGTTATATAATTTTTTGAAGTTCTCCAGATAAAACAAGGAAAACAAAAAAGTTATGCTGATGTAGAGATGTTATAGGCAGGGTTAAATTTGAATTGAAACACTGCACAATTGGAGACTCAATTGGAGTTTAGTGAATAGGAATTGATAATAGGTCAATTTTGTAGTCAGAAAAAATCTATGATTCTGTTTCTGTCTTGGGAAAGTTACTTAACATCCAAATGCTTCTAGGTAATTCTCTAAAATTTTGAGTAAAAAATTGCAATCTGGATCAGTGAAGTGAGATGTCGCAGTAAAAAAAAAAGAATCAGGTCTAGATGAAAAATAACTATTCCCCTCCCTAAATAGAATGCATTCAAAAGACTTACTTCAAGACTATTAAACCTATACCCTAAGATTTTAGCACACAGAGAGTGACCTGCATATTGTGGACATTAGATTACTCTTGAATGAATAAAATATATGTGTGTGTGTATATATATATATATATATATATATATATATATATATATATATATATGTACTGAGATGATAGGCAATTTCCTTCCTGATTCCAAACCCAGCACTCTATCTACTGAACTAATATTTGCTATACCACCTTGCAAACTCAAATTTGCATAAAAGGGGGGAATTGATATTGTATTACATTACAGACTTGCAAGGAAATTAATTGTGTTGCAACTCTTAAAATACTATACAAAAGTGGAGGTATTATTTATTCTGACTTTAAGTCACTCTTGCTAAACAGAATTTTTTGTGGTAAGAAGCTGGGTGGAGATGAAGGATGTAGGTGTGGGGGAAAGGGTTGCTTCAGTAGCTGCTAAAAGCCAGGGAGAGGAGAGATAGCACAATAGTGGCATGGTTTTACTGGAGTCAGCCTGAACATGGGGAAGACAAGCAACCACTACATTATTAATGTGAACATTCATGCCTCAGAAATTAGTATATGTTACAAATTATGTCTTGACACTATTTTCTTGATTATCTAGACCAAAGAAAGTGATGGTGAAAATGATAATAAAGAATTTTAAACTTGAAAAAATGAATCAAGCATGTATCTTTTCCCACATCCAAAATGTTGTTAAACATTTACAAATTTAATTTTGTCTGTAGGGCAAATTGGGTTTATAAAAAAATGGAGAAATAGAATTGGGATAGTGAAAATTATCTCTAGAACCTGGGACAGTGCCACTCACATAGCAAGAATTTAAACAAATCTTGCTGAAAATAAGATTCCTTCCTTTCCTTCTCACAAAATCTGCTACTTCATTGTAAATGAATACAAAATATATATTATAAATGTTATAAACTTTTGGGAATGACTATTTTATGACTGAGAAAAGCTTACCTAAGAACAGTTTACAAAATCTTTAAGACATCCAGGATTATTAATAACATCAAGCTAGATTACCATTACCCTCTAATGTCCTTCTTTGATCTCTCATAAAATCTATGTTACCCCTAGATTTGTTAAGACTATCATTGAAGCACAAACTTAGAGCTAGAAAGATTTTGAATAAGAGTTCAACTTTGGACTGCTATCATTGAAAGACTAGTCTAAATAAGTTCAGAAAACATCATCCCCAGGGGGTTGGCCACTACAAAAAACTGTTGGTCCAATCCAAATTTCTGCCTTACTAACTTTCAATTTTCCCAACAGTTTTTATCAATGAGACAGTTTTTATCCCTATTGCTGGACTTTTTGGGTTTATCAAACAGCAGATTATTACAAACATTTCCTGCTGTTGTAACTAGTCTGTTCCACTGATCCACCACTCTATTTCTTAGCCAATACCAGACAGTTTTGATGACAGATGCTTTATGATATAATTTTGGATCTGGTAGGACTAAGCCACCTTCTTTTGCACTTTTTTTCATTAAATCCCTGAAGATTCTTGACTTTTTATTTCTCCATATGAATTTACTTACAATTTTTTTTCTAACTCATTAAAGTAATTTTTTGGAATTCTGATTGGTAGGCACTAAACAAGCCATTTAATTTTGATGGAATTGTCATTTTTATTATAATTAGCTCTATGTATCCAGGAGAAGTTGATGCTTGTCCAGTTATTTAAATCTGATTTTATTTGTGTGAGAAGTGTTTTGCAATTGTTTCCAAAAAGTTTCTGAGTCTGCCTTGGAAGGTAGACTCCCAGGTATTTTATATTATCTGAAGTTATTTGGAATGGGATTTCTCTTTCTAGCTCTTTCTGCTGTATCTTGATAGTTATATATAGAAATGTTGAGGATTTATGAGGATGTATTTTATATCCTGCTACTTTGCTAAAGTTGCTAATTATTTTTAGTAGTTTTTTAGAGCATTTTTAGGGATTCTCTAGGTATACCAACATGTAATCTGCAAATAGTGAGAGTTTTGTCTCTTCCTTTCCAATTCTAATTCCTTCAATTTCATTTTCTTCTCTTATTTCTGAAGCTAACATTTCTAATACTATATTGAATAGTAATGTGATAATAGGCATCCTTGTTTCACCCATGATCTTATTAGGAATGCCTCTAGCCTATCCCCATTGCACATAATACTTGTTGATGGTTTCAGATAGATACTTATTATTCTAAGGAACAATCCATTTATTCCTATGCTCTTTAGTGATTTTAGTAGGAATGGGTGCTGTATTTTGTCAAAAGCTTTTTCAGCATCTATTGATACAAGTATATGATTTCTGATAGGTTTGTTATTGACATAATTAATTATACTGACAGTTTTCTTAATATTGAACCAATAAATCCTACTTGGTCATAACATATTATCCTAGTGATAACTTGCTGTAGTTGCTTTACTAAGATTTTATTTAAGACTTTTGAATCTATATTTATCAGGGAGTTAGGTCTATAATTTTCTTTCTCTGTTTTAACTATTCCTGGTTTAAGTATCAGCACCAGAATCCTACAATATGCTGCTTACAAGAAACTTATTGGAAGCTGAGAGAGATGCATGTAGAGTAAAGGTAAAAGGTTAGAGCAAAAATTATTTTCCTTCAGCTGAAATGGAAAAAAAGCAGCGATAGAAATCCTTGTCTCAGATAAAACAGTTGCAAAAATATATAGAATTAAAAGAGATAAGGAAGGAAACTATATCCTCCTAAAAGGTACTATAGACAATAAAGTAATTTCAATACTAAACATGTATGCATGCAATGGTATAGCATCAAAACTCTTAGAGGAGAAGTTGAAGGAGTTACAGGAAGACATAGATAACAAAACTCTACTAGTAGGAGAACTCAGCCTCCCACTCTCAGATTTAGATAAATCTAAACATGAAATAAACAAGAAGGAAGTTAAGGAGGTAGATTGTTAGAAAACCTAGACATGATGGACTTATGGAGGAAATTGAATAGGGATAGGAAGGAATATACTTTCTTTTCTGCAGTACATGACACTTACACAAAAATTGATCATGTAGTAGCACATAAAAACCTAATAATTAATTGCAGAAAGGAAGAAATAATGAATACATCTTTCTCAGATCAGAACACAATAAAAATCATATGCAAATTGGACCAGGGAGATATAGACCAAAAACTAATTGGAAACTAAATAATCTCATTTTAACGAATGAGTGGATCAAACAATAAAGTATAGAAAGAATAATTACTTCATCCTAGATAATGACAATAATGAAACAACATACCAAAATCTATGAGATTCACTTAAGATGGCTGTTAGGGGGTATATTATATCTTTAAATGCTTAACATGAATAAATTAGAGAAAAAGGAAATCAATGAATAAATATGCAACTAAAATCAGAAAAATAACAAATTAAAATCTCCAATTAAATACCAAATTAGAAATTCTAAGAGTTAAAGGAGAAATTAATACAATTGAAAGAAGAAAATTAACTAAAAAATAAAACCACAAGTTGCTTTTATGAAAAATACCAATAAAATTGATAAACCTCTGATCAATTTGATTAAAAAAGAAAGAAGAAAAAGTAAATTGCTAGTTCCGGGATTAGGGTTTAGTTGAAATGAAGGCATGGAGTCTAATGTCCTCCAGACCAGAGGAGCTTAGGGGATTGATGTCCAGCCACACTCTACACTGGAACTTGCACTTCAACCCTGCTAGTATGTCCCAGAACATCAGTCTCACAGCCAACAACTCTGCCCCTGAGTTGGTTCTCAGACCAGGGCCCCCACAGTCAAAGCCTCTGTGGCTGCTCCCAAGCTAGTCTGGTTCTGATCCCTCCCAGCAGGCTCTCTGCTCTTTGTGCCTGGCTCACCCATGATCCCAGAAGACAAACCTTGAGGTAGATGTAATTCTCCTAGCTTCTTTTTCTGGGTTTTGTTGATCAGATTTCTGTTAAGAGGTTTGTTTCTATTATATATGAGAGGAAATAAGGAGACCTTAGCACAGTGCCTGTCTTTACTCTGCCATCTTGGCTGGAACTGAGCCTATATCTTCTAACTAGAATTTTATAGTACTTTCTGTCTGTCATGGGGTTTTTTTTTGGTATTCTGGTGAATCTTATAACCCTTTCTCATAACAATCTATTTAAATTGAAAAATAAAAATATATTGAGTCACAAATAAAATAAATTATATTGAAATATAATTATCAAACATCTTTTTTTAGGTTTTTGAAAGGAAAATAGTGTTAAGTGGCTTGCTCAAGGCCACACAGCTAGATAATTATTAAGTGTCTGAGACCAGATTTGAACTCAGGTACTCCTGACTCCAGGGCAGGTGCTCTATCCACTGTGCCACCTAGCCACCCCAAACATCTTTTTAAAATAAGTTCATAGACTTAAAGTCATAACCCTTACCCTGATTATTCTTCCCTACAAGCTCTATCAGTCTGATTTTCCTGTAAAACAATGACTTTAGACAATGTACTGTTTTTATGTTTTTGTTTCTAACTTCACTAAAGAAGTGAGTAGGAAATTGGTTTATGTACCAACTATTCCCTCAATCCCAGGGCAGCTATACAGTATTGTATATTACCAATGAAAATGTGAACAGGGTATAAAAGAAGTCAGGGAGAAGGTAGCTAACTAATGGTGACCAAGAAATGAGTCATAAGAGATATAATAGATCATTTACTCCATACCCCTCTACTATTTTGAGTCTCCCTGGGTAGTCCCTGAATACCTTCTAATTCTTGGATTTTTTTTCCTTTCCAATCTCATATTTTCTAGCATATGTAGAGGGTAAACAATACTTGAATTTTGAAATGAATAGGAAAAAGTTTCCCTCCTACAAATCAGGCAAGAAAAATTCTCTTTTATTATCTGGACTCAAAAAGGAGAAAAATATCATACCATTGCTTTAAATATTTTAGCAATGATGCAAGGCAAATTTGTAGGTTGAAAGCTATCTATTTGTTGCAAATACTCCCTTTTTCACATGGTTACCCATGGAGTAAAAATTAAGTTGTTCTGCAGAAATCTATTTGTCATTGTGATTGAATAGAAAATAATATTATTCAGCTCAGGGATTAAGTGTTCCCTTGAAAGAAATCCTAAGGAAATATGTCCATTGTTATTATTGCCATTACCTCAGACTGAACACAATTTTCCCTGTAAACCATCAGATGGCTTTATAGAAATATAGTATTCAACATTGTGCTGTACTTTCAGGGTGTTCTCTGCCTCAGGTATCTCATCGACTTTGGCTAGGGCACATTTGTCCCCTTCTTTCCTAAAAATTTGCTTTGCTAAAAATTTAGTTCAAGTACATTTTCAAAAAAAGAAAAAACAAACACATGACTTGAATATTCTCCCTTCTCATTGACATATCTCATTTCCTTCTAAACTCACATGCTACCTTCTACAGATAGCCCTCCTTCATTCAATGTTCCTAGAGTCAAACAAATAATAAAGTACATAGAGCACTAGGCCTAATATCAGGAAGTCTTGAACTCAAATTCAGTCAGTCATTTACTATGTTGGGCAAGTTTCTTAACGTCTGTTTGCCTAATTTTCTTTGTAAATTAGGAACAATAATAATGTCATCTATGTTCACTGGCTGCTTTGAAGAGAAACAGAGACAATATTATAAAAAATAAGGTTCTATATAACAAAAATGGTTATTATTTCTTTCTACTTCCTCAATATTGAATTTGAGAAAAATGATTACCTAACAACAACAACAACAATAACAACAGCAACAATAATAATAATAACAATAGTAATCCAATATGAATAAGCATTGAATTAGGACTATGGGTTTTTTTCTTCTTTTCTATTTCTTCATTCAGAAATCAGCCTCTGTAGGTTGTTCAGGCAACCTTTAGAGTGCATGGCTGATAATGAAATGGAAAGCTGACATTTAATCAAAAGGTAAAGAAATTCTACTTTAGGTGAATTGGTGGAATCTGGTCCATTGTGTTTTAGTCAGATAGTTCTCTATGGAGACCTTTTGTCTAGTTTACTATAGTAGGGTATTCACAATTCTCTTTGAACAAGATTGAATGATCAATCATATCTTTATCAATCAATTGAATGAGACTAGCTCTCATTTTAATATTAATTTCTTCATTTTTTTTAACCAATCAGAGTTGATTTTCAGTCTCAGGAACACAGACTCTTTCAAGGATAAATAAACATTGAGTGGGTTCCATGAGGACTCTAGTTAATGAAAGAAAATCAAATGATCTCCTTTTATTAATTACCTGTTAGCAATAATTAATAAAATAATGAATTACTCAGGAACTCTGTCTCTTGAACTTTTCATACATCACAAATTTATTTCTGCAATTGTTTCCATATAAAATTTCCTAATTCAACTTGGAAACCAGGATTGTTTGTTGTTTTGTTGTTGTTGTTGTTATCCCCAGTACCTAGACAATACTTTGGTCATAGTAGGGACTCATGAAATGCTGATGGTATTGAATTACCATCTCAAATATAAAGCATTAAAATTCTATTCAACAACTATTTATTTGATGGCTACAGTTTGCAAAGCACTATGCTAGATGAAGAAAAAATAGAGACAAAAATGAAACATCACTACTCTCGGGGCGAAGACATTATTCTCAAATATACAACATGGAAACAAATAAGCAAATTGTGATGTAATAATAATCTATTACATTCATTCACATTCTGCATTTTTAAGCATTAATCATTGAAAGTATATGTTAGGTTTTTGCCATTACCAATAGTGTATCTATGACTATGTTTATATACTGTTTTTTCTTATCATCAAATTCCTTGGAGTATAGTTTCAGATATAGGAACTATAGAATATGGGCATATTCCTTCAAAATCATTGATTGGGGCCAGGTGACACAGTGGATAGAGCACTGGCCCTAGAGTCAGGAAGACCAGCATTCAAATCCAACCTCAGTCACGTAGTGATTGCCTAGCTGTATGACCTTAGGCAAGTCACTTAACCCCATTGCTTTAAGTAAATATAAAAAAATGATTATCATTTATTAAATAAATAATCTATTAAATGCCAACTATGGTGTCAGGCACTCCACTAGGAATTGGAAATACAGAGACAGAAAAAAGTCACTGCCTTCAAGAAGTTTATATTCAATTGAAGAAAATAAAAGTATATGCAGAGAAATAAATACAAACTATGTTCACAATAATTGTAAAGTAATATCAAGGTTTGGATGAAGAAAAAATGGAAAAGCCTAATAGAGAAGTTGGTACTTTTACAGAGTTTAAAGAAAGCTAGGATTTCCGAGAAGCAAAAGTGGCACAAGAAAATTCCAGTCCTGTAGGATAGCCTGTCCAAAAGTACAAAAATGGTGGCTCACAGATAAAACAGATAAAATAAATCAATCTGACCAGGACCAGTATATAGAGACAAGTAATATGTAAGAGGGCTGAGTAGGTTGGGGCCAGCTTGTGAAGAGCTTCAAATATTACAAGAGTTTGATTTTATCTAATAAATGACAGAGAACCACTAAAATTTATTGCACAAAAGGTGAAATAATAGCTATTTAATGTTTACAAAATGCTTTACAAATAACTCATTTTATCCTCACAACAGTATTATGATTCAAATTAAGGTAAACTGAGGCACAAATTTCTTAGCAATTTACTTTATTTCTAAAGCATGAATTTAACATTAAGTTGTATCTCAACTTCCCCAGTTAAGGCCTCCAAATAAGGGAGAAAGATCTTTTATACTTTTGGGAATAATGAAAATAGGAAGGCTAGCAACATAGAAGAAAAGATGATTGGATGGAAACTGGAAATGAAGGCTAACAACAACCTCCTTCTTTCCTCCTGTGATTAAGAAATGTTCATTGTTTGAGTCTACCTGCAAGTGTTAGAGATAATGGATCAGGCTTCTTTGGATAACAAACCAGGCATTCTTAAAGGATAACATTTCCTTAACATAAAACCGTAACCTTTCTACTAATTGAATTTCTAAACTTAACTTGTTGAAGGGCAGCTGAATTTCTGAATTAATTTCAGCATCAAAGATTTATAACTTAGGCAGTTATAGAATAAAATCAATGAATTATAAATATAATTAATTTTAAAACAATCATCTAATTATTTCTGTAAGGTGAAATTATTATTTCCATTTTACAGTGAGGAAACTGAGTCAAACAAATATTTAAATCTCACCTAAGGTCACATAGCTATTAATTATTGAGGTCTGCATTTAAACAAAAGTCTTCCTGACTCCAGGTCCAATGCTTCATCTGTCCTAATTTCCCCACTTTTGTGACTGTGTGAGGCTGATTTGGAACTGGAAGGGATGAGGCAGAGATACCAATTAGGAGCTTGATTGTTATAATCCAAGCAACAGGAGATGAAGGCTGATAATATTAAATTCCAAGATTGTAAAAGCAAATTTTATTTTTAGGAAAGCAGTAGTGATACCATGATAAGGGGAATTGGGTTCAAATCCCAGCTGTGTGATTTTGGACAAGTCATTCCGAGCCTTAGATATAAAATAAAGTGGATTCTATACAATTTCCATCTCTAAGTCTATGATCCTATATGTAGTAATCATTCACATTTTTACTAGGCTTAGTGATTTACAATTTTTTTCACAATAGTCCTATGAAGCAGGTGCTTTTATGGTTCTGATTGTTGTTATTTTTATTGTTGGAGGGATGACTCTAACACTATCACCCTCTCAGTTAAGGTTCAATGTCAGGGTAAAATGAGGCAATCACAATGCCCTAACAAAGCAAGAATGTGCAAGTGTACCATTGGAAATCTCATAGCTTGGTCCCCCCTCATTTTTATTTGGAAATGCATGTGATTGGTAAGTCATCAGAGTTTGGAAACATATCATCATAGACACTCAAGAATTGGAATCCAAGTGACTGGGACTTTTAATGTCTGTGGGCATTAATTTTCCTCAGAAAAGTCAGGTCCCATGGGCATCTTTGTTCTATTACACCTATATGGCACACAAAACATCTCATGCTTAATGAAATTATATCACTAACTTTCCCAAAGTCACAGAGTTAGTCTCAAAGCTAGGATGTGAACCCAGGCCTTTCTGATTCCAAGTCTAATGCTCTTTTTAGATATGCTTCTATACACTCTCTTATAATTATGTTTGCAAGTATAGTTCATACCCACATCCCCCTTATTGACTAGTCTTTAAATAGGCTTTCTTCTTATTGTCCATGAATGGGAAGGGGGCAGGCCTTCTTTATTCCTTTGCTTATTTCTTGCAGAAAAAAAGAAGTAAATACAGACTAAATTTAGGTACTGGCATGACTCAAGGAAGAACTGGCCTATAATCTGCTGTGACCAAAGAGAACTAGGGTAAGTCAGAAGTTAGAGTAAAAAAAGACTGGGGACAAAACCATGAGTAACCTTTCTACTAAGCTCATCTGTCACCTAGTCACACTGGAATATACTGTTTATTATTCAATTGTTTTTTTCCCATTTTTCACCGGATAACTGTCAGTCCTTAGGGTCCAGGTTTTGCTTTTACCAGCCTGGTAATGTGTAGAGAAATTAATGTGTACTGCACTGTACCATTGAATATTTTTCTTGTGATCTTTACAGACATTGTGTCAGTGGTCAGCTCTCAGAGTGGATAACTGAAGTTACAGGGAATGCTATAAACTTCATTGTCTATTCTCTGTCCTTGCTATTATCCTTTTGGTATCAGATCTGAAATAATTCATCAGAAAACATGTATTAAGTATTTACTAAGTGAAAAGTACTCTGCTAGACAGTGGAGATGCAAATACAAAGAATCTCTACTCATAAGGAGCTTACATTTTAATGGTGGTGAGATGGCAAAAATATTCACATCTTAAATATAAGGTGAAAATAAAATTAGGTACAAAATAGTTAATATAAAGTGATTCTAGAGGGTGTACATTAGCAATTGAGGGAAGTGAGGGAAATCTTCTTCATGAAGTAGATGGTGATTACAAAAACCTCTTTATTTGTGCAGCATGATATAACTCACACTGGAGCTAGAAAATCTGAGTTCAGATTCTGCCTCACCTGATTGACTACTATCTGTGCAATTTTGGACAAATAACTTTACATACAAGTTTTTATATTACTTATCCAAAAAATTAATGGATTAGACTAAAGTATTTGATTCTTTGATAGCTTTCAGTTCTAGAGCTATAAAAATTAGTATCATGATATAGATATCTCTAATTACTTTGCATATGGGTAAATTATACAGCTACAGTTTGTATATCATTATTTTATTATTGTAAGTATATATAATTCAATAATAGAAATAATTTGTATAAGAAGTCTATTTATTTTATTGATATGAATGTATCATTGTATTATCCTACCAAGTGAAAATGACAACACTTTCTCAGAACTCTGAAAAGTAGAATGTCTGCTTATATATATATATATATATATATATGTATATATATATATATATCTTCATTGAAAAATAGGTGATAAGAAATTTCACCTTTAGTTTTACTGTAATGTTCATTCAATGAGTCAAATTGATTCTTGATTATTTATTAAACAAATCTAATTTTATCTTTAAATAAATCATATTCATGATTTAATAAAACAAAAAGAAATACTACATTCCCATTGACATAGTGATCCAAATACTGGTTATATTCCCCAAAGTATTCAAGAGCAAAAAGAAATATCGCATAAATACACTGGTGTACTGGAGTCAGCTGAATCAATTGAGAAACTTATGGTTAAATTTTCAATGTGAACATTTATATTTGAGAAATTTGCAAATGCTATATAAGTCAGGGTTTACTTTATTGCTTTAGAGATTTCAAATTTATGAAAGTAATAGAAAAAAATGTACATAATAGCAATTTAAACTTAAAAGTGTGTTGTGTATTCTTATTTTTTGTGAGAGTTTATTATTAAACATTTACCAGTACACTCTGGCATACAAGCAAAAATTTTCATAGCAATAGTTTTAGTGGTAGTAAGCAACTGGAAACAAAACAGGATCCCATTCCACTGACTGGGAATGAGACTATAATGGAATATCTATTATTGGACAGTAAGAAATGACAATTAGGAAGATATCAGAGAAGCACAGGATGATTGATGAATTTATGTAGAATGAGAGAGGCAGCATGGCATAGTAGAGAATAAAACTGAAAATCAGAAAGACCTGATTTTGAGGTTCAACCTTCTCCTTTGATACATACTTAATGGATTACCCTAGGCTACCCTAAAGCTCTCAGCATTCCAAAGGATTCTCTAAAATCAGAAGTTTTAGCTTCTATATAGTTATATATAATTTTCTCACTACAAGTTCCCTATAGACTTAGTGTGTATCTTCCTTCAAACTATAATTCTAAAACATCATGCCATCCCTTTTAAAATGAACAGTGCCATGATAAAATGACATGATAATCATGTCCAAAAATTTTAAGGGGTTGACATATATATGGGTGTCTCTATACATAGAAACATATGTGTGTGTGTATGTATGTATGTATATAATCAATTCAAGCTAAAGAGAAAAGTCTTTTAGTCACTGAAAAAGATTTTTTAAAAACCCATTAAAGAAGTCCTTTGCAAAATTGTCAGGCATATTGAACAATGCATCTCTGTCTTTTCCCTTCCTCTTCAAAGTAAGAAAGTACCAAATTGCTATCTTTTTTCACTTTAGGGAGAGTCCTACAAGAGATTTCTCCAAAGGACAAATGGGAAGTGAGAAACCTTGGGACAGGTGAACTCTTCATTCTGTGTTTCCTTCCAATTCATTACCTTCTATAACCTCTATTCTTTAGTGATCAATGAAGTTGGGTTTAACTGAAAGTAACCTGTCTTCTTAATTAATCCCTCAGAAGTAGGGAAAACATAATGTTCTCCAGGAATCAGTTCTTTAACTCTCTAAAAGCTTCCTCCCCTTATATTAAAAAATAAAACAAAAACCAGTATTAGGAAAAGCTGGATTTACTTTTTGATTCAATTTCTTTATCTTGGTAGTGGTTAAATAAAAAAAAGTACGGACCATTTGACTTAGATGAGAAGAAAATAAACTATTTCTTTGGTAAAAGTGGTAAATGAAAATCTTATCCAGTTCTCCAGAACAGGGGTCTCCCAAAGGAGAGATCCTTCTTCCAAATTTCCCTATAACTGTCAAAATAGAATATTAGGAAGATTCAAGTTCAGATCTTGCCTCAGATACTAACTTAGTGACCCTAAACAAATTATTGAACCTGTCTATATCTCAGTTTCCTCATTTGTAAAGTGAAGGCATTAATAGTATCTACTTCACAGAGTTGTGGTCAAGATGAGATAAGATGTGTAATGCACTTTGCAAACCTTCAATCCTATATAAGTATTATAGTTATTGTTACTACCACTATTACTCATTTTCCAGCTCAGTTGTTGCTATTTGTCCTTCTTTCTCAAAGAGGACCAATGTCATCAGGAAGGTGATGCTATGACTTGCAAATGAATTGGATTTCAATGAGGCAGGTCTCTGCATAATCACCAGGTTTACTCTCTTTCTCCAGAACTATCTGTGTCTAGTGCCAAGATCAGGATGACTAGAGCTGGCTCTGGGAGCAGAAGGAGACCTTGGCCTTTTTAAGCTAATGTCTTTCGCAGGGCTCAGTTTGACTAAGGCAACATCATTCAGTGATTAAGGTTATGTGAGAAATGAAGTCAAAACTGTTATTTTTGCTTGCCAAAATAAAATGGGTCTGGTAGGGGAAGACCCTCATGGTTTCTGGTCAAAACAGAAACAATTGTATTTATACTTACTCTTACATTAAAATCCAAACAATTACTCATCTCACTCATTCAATTAGTTGTCAAATCTCAAAGTTTCTTCTTTATGGTTTCTTATATCTGTCCCCTTCTCTCTACTCACCTATTAGTGTTTTAGATCAGGCCTTCATCATCTTTTGTCTAGCCTGATATAAAAACCTCCTTCTCAATCTCCCTCCTTCAGACATATCTCAATTATGATTCATCCTTTTTCACTCCTGCCAAAAGGACTTTCTGAAGGAATAAGCATGACCATGTCACTGCCTTGGCTAACAGCATCCAGGAGCCCCCTATTCTCTCTGTCTCTCTCTCTCTCTCTCTCTCTCTATCTATCTATCTATCTATCTCTCTATCTATCTCTCTCCCTCCCTCCCCCTCTCCCCCCCCACACCACTGTGTGACCTTAGGCAAGTCACTTAACCCTGATTACCTCATCTCCAGAGCTATCTCCAGTCATATGGATTAATATCTGGCCACTGGACCAAGATGGCTCTGGAGGAGAAAGTAAGGCTGGTGACTTAGTATTGTGCTCCCTCACTAAAATCAAATTCATGTGTTTGTCATGGCATCACTTCTCTGATGTCTTGGTCTTCTTCAAAATGAAGGATAAACATCATCTTCATGGACTCTCTCTACTCACCCACTTCATGATATGTTTATTATATTCCTACCACTGTGCTAAACAATAGGGAGGTAAATATGAAAAGAAAGACAGTTTACGCTTGCAGGAAGATTGTAATCTAATAAGGGGAGGCAACAGATTGATGCTAATGGTTACCAGGAAGGATTCTAAGGTCTGGAATGATATAAGGATAGTGAGAAGAACCATAGGGGAATATATTTCTTTTAAGAATAATAGCAGAATTGATTGATCATTTTCCCAGAAGTGGAGAGTAAGTGTGGCAGTATTGGGGGTGGAGTGGGGAAGAAATGGTATACATCAATAAGGCTACTGGCGAGGTTTTAAAGAAACTATTGGAAATAGTGGACATGGTGAAGCAATCATCAATTTAGGATAATGAGAAGCCCCTAGGGCAAAAGTTCTAGAAATAAACCCACAAATCCCCAAAGTAAGTTTCCCTTCTGTTAAGACTATGGATAAGATGATTGTGGAGTCAGATTGTTTTAGGGAGTCATGCACAATTCTTTCTCTGGAATCTGCTCCAAGGTAATACAAGTTAATAATGATATTAGTTCACATTCATATAATGTTTATCATATTCCAGAGACTGTACTAGTTTGGTCATTTTTGTCAGTGTTATCTAACTCTTTGTGAACCCCTTTTGGGTTTTTTCATGGCAAAGACATTGGGGTGGTTTGCCATTTCCTTCTCCAGCTCCTTTTACAGATAGAAAATTGAGGAATACAGGGTCAAGTATCTTACCTAAAGTCAAATAGCTAAAAAGTGTCTGAGATGGGATTTGAACTTAGTTCTTCCACATTCCATCTCTGGCATTTCATATATATATATATATATATATATATATATATATATATATATATATATCTGTATGGTATGACTAGCTGACCATGAAGAAATATAAACAGAATTCATTAATTTGTTAATTGTTATTCCCAGTTGTCTTAATATGATTATAGTATAAATATATATATTATATATATATATATATATATATATACAAAATACTGTCAACAAATGGAAAAACTCAGAAATAGGAAATACATTCCTTACTGACCATAACACAATTAAAAATAGTAATCAATTCAGAGATTAAAAACTAAAGACACAAACCCCAATAGAAACAATAATAACCCTAGATGAAGCAATGATCAAAGAATGAATTAGAAACACAATTAGAAATAATATCGTGGCAGAAAATTAAAATACTGAAACATCATACCAAAATATTAGGCTACAACCTTGAAATATATATATATTAACAAAATAGGAAACATAAGTATTAATGAGCTGAACATAGTTTAAAATATTTGAAAGTCAATGCATTAAAGAAACACAAAAGTTGTTCTTTTTCTTGTTTTTGATGACTTGTTTTTCTTCATGTTTGACTCATGACTCTTTTTGGAATTTTCTTGGCAAAGATATTGGAATAATTTGCCATTTCTTCCTCCAGTTAATTTTTCATATGAGGAAACTGAGGCAGATGGGGTTAAGTTATTGCTGAGGGTCAGGTAGTAATTAAGTGTCTAAGGTTGGATCTGAATTCAAGAAGATGCCAGGTCTGTCACTCTAAAGTGAGATATTAAAAAATTAGAAGAAATTAGATAAACTGGAAGTATAGAAACCAAAATAATACTAAAAATGCCAAAATTGAAAAGACTAATAAAATTGATAACTTTTAGCTATCCTGATTAAAAGAAGCAGTTGGAAAATAAAATTAACAAAATATCAAAATGAGCAAGGTAAAATCACAATAAACTGAGGCAAAATAAAAAGAATAATCATAGTCTATTTACACAGTTTTATGCTAACAAAAAAGAACACAAAAGAAATGGAATTATTTAAAAATAGAAAATATCCAAACTGACAGAAGATTACTCTATATTCCCCACTGTTAGTTTTTAAATTATCCTCTTCATGGAGATTATTTTATTAGTTTGAGTGGGTAGTAGAAAATAAAAGAGTTTGAACTTTTTTGTTTTATTATTCAGACTTAAAAAAATACATAGGATGTGACTATACATACGTGTGTGTTATTTAATATATGAAGAAACCAAGTCTAAAAGAATACAATCGATTTGGCAGTAGCAGAGTTAGGACTCAAAACCAAGAGTCTCTGATTTCTATTGTCTCTTTATGTTTCGATGAGTTATTTTGTTTAAATATAATATATTGATAATCTTTAAAGAAAACTTACATCATTTCCATTTTCCAATTATTCCCCCTCCAAACAGCATCAGAAGCATTTCTTAAAATAAATAAGTGAAATCAAGTCAAGAAAAATATGGTGGTTTAAAATACACTGTTTACATAAATGAAGGTGTGAGTCTGTGTTTTAATTATAATTTCCCTTTAATACATTCCATGGGGGGGGTCAGTTTTATTTTGTAACATATGGATTAAAACCAAGGCCATCTGTGATTTAGTTGTCAAGTTTAATTTCCCACATAGCCTGGCACAACCATAGAGATCAGAACCATTTCACTAATACAACCTGACCTGATATGTTGTAGTCACAAAGGGCCTTCCAAATAGCCCTTTCCTTCCAATACTGCTCAATCAAATAATCCTTCCCTTGTATTAACTATTATCCTTTGCACCCTTGTACCTTCAAATTCTAAAGAAATTCTTACCCATAAAACTAGTTAATTGCTCCATTTTCCATTTTTCATGCATCCCAGTCCATCATAGTCTATGACAGGTAGACAGTGTAGTTGTTAGGGAAAATGGATGAGTTCAGGCAAGTGTAGTGAAAGCAGGTCCTTTAAGGACACTGTCTTGGCAAATCTAATGGAATTTGCTTGCTTTGATCTTAAGCCTGACTGACTTGAGCTGAGCTCCAATCCCAGAAATCCAGGTCTGCATATAGGTTTCTATCTATCCTTCCACACCCTCACAGTATCTCTGGTACTCGTAAAATGTAAGTGTACAGGTACATTAACTGTAATCTAAAAGCATTTTTAACTTATAGCTTTATTTAACACAGTCACAACATATAAATTGCACAATACACAGTGTTTAAAGCTTTATAAATCTATTCTTTTCTCAACTTATTGATCCTTCTAAGTATCTTGCTCTCTAACCTCCAAGTGTGAATCCTTCCTTTCATGCCATTTATTACATCCCATCCATCTTTTGAACAATTCAAAATACAATAATTTGAATGAAGGAAATGGATCAGCAACTTGGCCAAGTAATTCTGACTAAACTGCTATTTTTGATCATAATCATCCCTACCATAATACATACAGCACTATAAAACAGTAGTGTGATTGCATGGCTTTTTAAAAAAAGATAAACCAGAATAGTGAGCTCTTTGTGCTGATTGTCTTTCTATTGTTTTAAATAAAGTGCTTTAATACAAGGAAAGTGATTTTTGTTCAGTATAGTGCTGATTTTTAGATTCTATTGGAAACTTTGTATTTTTAAAAATAGAAAAGTTCTTGCATTTCATTCCTAAACACTACTACAAATTTAAGAAATAGATGTAAGGGCTAAAAAATGGTACTCTGCTAAGTCTTCTTTGAAGAGAACTGCATGTCCTCTGTTCCATTTTCACAGATCCCTTTCTAAGTGCAATTTTCTCTAGTTTCATTAGAATTTCAAACTATAAAATGTCTTTATGTCCCTCCACTAACTCACTCCATTGTGGGGAGTTGCCAAAAGCAGGATGAAAAGAGGCAACACCATTGATGACAGAATGTGTATAGAAGCTGCAGAAACAATGTTATATAATCATTGCCTCTTTGTCTATAAATAGTCACATTCCATTTCCCTTCATAAATAAATCATACAAAAACATATCCCTTTGTTATTAAAGAAAGCTATATATTTGAAATAATCTTGACATTCAAAGTGGTTTCCTGGAGTAGAGAAATGGTTTTTCCATTCCTGGTATGAACTTGACTCACCATGGCACAAAATTTATACTTTTATGCTATTATCTCTATTTGTACCATTTCCTGAGATTTGTTCCAATTTTCTGCATGAAGATATAAAATGAATGTAAATTGGAAAATTTTAGGATAACATAAAATAAAGTAAAATTAAACCTTTAAAAACTGAAATGTTTTCTCAGGTGGGTCACAAAGTAAAGCAAGGTCACAAACCATCAGATATTCCAGTGTCTGAGTTCAGGGTAGCTTTCTTCCTAGAATTGTTTGAGAGAATTGGCAAAGTTCTAGATCTCAAGAAATTAAAAAATAACTTCTTTACCTCTAAATCTACACATTTGTTAATAATTTGCAAACCATACCTGTCAGATCTATGGAAAGGGAAGCAGTTTATGACCAAAGAAGAGATGGAGAACATCATTAAAAACAAACTAGGTAATTGATTACATTAAATTAAAAAGCTTTTGGCCAGACAAAGCCACTGTAACTAAGATCAAAAGAAATAACTGGGAAATAATTTTTACAACTGGTATTTCTTTCAAAAGACTCATTTTTAAAATATACAGAGAACTGAATCAAATTTTCAAAAAAAAAAAAACAAGCCATTCCCCAATTGACAAATGATCAAAGGATATACAAAGTCTATTTACAGATGAGGAAATCAAAGCAATCCATAATCATATGAAAAATTGCTCTAAATCATTACTTATTAGAGAAATTCAAATTAAGACATCTCTGAGATACCAACCTCACAACTCTCAGACTGGCCAATATAACCAGAAAGAACAATGATCAATATTGGAAGGGATGTAGAAAATCTGGGGCACTAATACATTGTTGGTGGAGCTGTGAACTCATTCAACCTTTCTGGACAGCAATTTGGAATTATTCCCAAAGGGAAACAAAAATGTACCTGCCACAACTGTGTCTGTACCCTGAAGAGATTATGAAAAAGGGTAAAAACATCATTTGTACAAAAATATCCATAGCATCCCTGTTTGTGGTGGCAAAGAATTGGAAATTAAGTGAATGTCCTTCAATTGGATAATGGCTTAAAAAACTGTGGTATATATATGTCATGGAACACTATTGCTCTATTAGAAACCAGGAGAGATGGGAATTCAAGGAAACCTGGATGGATTTGCATGAACTGATTTTGAGTGAGATGAGCAGAACCAGAAAAACATTGTACACCCTAACAGCAATATGGGAATGATGAACAACCTTGATGGATTTTCTCATTCCATCAGTGCAACAACCAAGGACAATTTTCAGCTAACTGCAATGGAGAATACCATCTGTATCCAGACAAAGAATTGTGGACTTTGAACAAAGACCAAAGACCATTTATTACCTTTAATTTAAAAAAAAAATTATCTCATTATGTAATTTTGCTATCACTTATCCTTTTTTTCCCGTGAGGATTTGATTTCTCTCTCATCACATTCCCATGAGATCAGTGTATACCATGGAAATAATGTAAAGACTAACAGATTGCCTTCTGTTGTGGATGGGGAGGAGGAAAGCAAGAATGGGGGAAATATTATAAAACTCAAAATAAATAAAATCTTTCTAAAAAAATAATTTGCAAACTACTCTAGGGACAGCATAGTATTATGACTAGTGAGCCAACCTAGGAGTCAGAAAAAACCTGGATTCAAGTTTTGCCTCCAATATGTATGTGTTTTGTGATCCTGGCTAAGTTACTTAAAACTTTGTTTCTCTATAAAGTTATTACTTATAGTTACAATTGGAAGAGAAGATGCCAACCTACATTGGTACAGAGAGTTTCCTCATCAGAATGTTACCTCTACCTGTGACATTACATTACATTACAGTATGGGAAGGTGATGCTTATGGAGGAGATATTAATTATTTTAATGATTTCTTGTCCCCTTCTCCATGTGCTATAGAAGATGAAATATAGTCCTGCTAGACTACATCAATGAGAAAATGTGCTTGGAAGAGTTTGGAATGTGCCAAAAAGAGAAATATAAATTCAATTTAATTAAATTAAGTAAACACTTGCCAAATACACACTGTAAACATGGTTTTTTACAAATGTCCCTTTTAGGCTTGATTTGAAATAAGTCTACTATGAGTTCTAAGAAAAAGTTTCTATGAGAGACAGTTTGGAGAGCTGAGAGTGACAGAGTTATGAGACAAGTAGTTGTTGCTCACTTTAGAAGGTAACACACTGTTATATATAAGGGGAATGCAGATTTATCGTCATGGGACAAATATAATTTATTTGATTTAAAAGGAAAAAAAGACAGCTAAATTTGAAGATGAAAGCAATATATAATGTTAATGTTGATAATGAATTCAATTAAACAGAAAGACTGGGAAAAAAACAGAGAAGTCAGTTAGCAAGATCAACTAGACATAGTATCTTGGAAGACAAGTCAATAAAGATTGATAATGCTTAGCAACTGTAAAGGTATATTCATCAAAGATTTATACTTCTAGAAGAGGGAAGACACTAGAATTAAAGGGGATTAGGAAAGGCTTATTGTAGCTGATTTTGAAGTCAGAAGCTTGGAGTTGGAGATAGCATGGAGAGAATTTCAAGTATGGCAAAAGAACCACTGAAAATGCCTTGATTTGAAAGAATAGAGTGACTTATACAATGAACAGAAAGGTCAGTATGATGGGATCTCAGGGTATGTAGGAATAGGTAATGTGTAAGAGACTGGAAGAATGGAGAGTCCAGGATATAAAAGTCTTTGAATTCTTAGTTATTCTAATTAATATTATTGTATAGAATTATGAATCTGTTCTTTTCCACAGACACTGAACATATTGATGGAATTGCATAATCCAGGTTTAATGGATACATAGCAAGTATGTATTATTTATATATTTACTTTAACATATAAATACACATGGTATTATTTCATTTGCTGTATTTCTAAGTAAATCATTATATTAGGATCTTAAGATGTCCTTATTTTAAGTACATGGTTGAGTAAATAGGAATGCATTAGAGGGAGTTCAAGAGCTTTAATAGTGTGTGAGGTCATGCCTAGGACCCTGAAAGAATTTGAGTTTAACCTTTTAGCTGTCTTTCTTTGAAAACCAAGCCACTGTGGAAGCAGATAGGAGTTTTGGAACCAACTCTGATAGATAGCAAGTAGGTACCACCATGAAAACCAGGAAAGATGTATGAAGCTGTACAAATTGCATTGTTACCACAAACACCTATTACATTAGGCAGCATCAAGGACACAGACAGATCAGGCTTAGACCCTACATTTAACAGGCCTGAAATCAATGAAGAAGATACAGGATTGAATATATATTTTCTTTAATTTGTACTCTTTTATGTAAAATTGTCTGTTAGCTTACAGGTAAAGCTCCTCTCCTGAGCTTCTGGCCAAAATGGTGGAGAGAAAACAGGCACTGTGATTAAATGCTTCTCTTTCCCTTCAAAATCAACATGAGAGAAACCACTTAATAGAAATTTGATCAACAAAACCCAATAGAGAAGCTAGGCAAAGAACATTTACCAAGAAGGTCTGTCTCAGGGGACCCTGGGTAAACTGGGAGACAAGAGAGAGCAGATTACCTCAGGGACAGCAGCTGGGAGAGGCCAGAGGGCCAGCCTCAGCCATAGAGACTTCAGTGAAAAGCAGGTAGGAGAACCAGCTTTGGCTACAGAGTCTTTGGCCAGGGGTAGAGGAGTTACAGGAGGGTGAGTTCTAGCACAGAGTCTCAGAGCATGCCTGGGGAGCAGCCAGCTGGGCCAGGGACCTAAGCTCCATACTTTCATCAGAGCCCTTTGCCCAGCACAAACAATAAACAACCCATCCCCTCAACTCCTAAGGGCAATAGAATTCACTCAACAGAAAGAGATTAACTCCCTCCCCCACCACCAAGCCCAGTGTTCAAGTTCAACTCATACCCTGCAGCTGACTTCCTCAAATACTCCAAAGAAAGCAACCAAGACCCCCCAACTGGCTGGCCCTTGGAATTACTAAGCCAAGTGAACAAAGCCTCTTCTTCAAAAGCAAACCTCTGAAAGCCAGCTCCCCACCCCCAGAAAGATGAAAAAAGGTCCAAGAAAAGGGGGACCCATGGAGAAATACTTGGAACAGAAAGATTCTAGCCCAGAGAGATCTACTACTGCTGAGGAGAATAGGAATTGGTCTCCAGCCCAGAAAAATTTCCTTGAAGAAATCAGGAAGAAGTTTAAAAACTAATTAGAAAAACTGGGAAAAGAAACTAAAGAGAAAATTAACCCCTTGCAAGAGAAAATGAACATTTCACAACAAGAAAACAAATCCTTGGGAAATACAATTGGACAAATACAAAATGAGAATAACTCTCTCAGATATTCAATTTGGGCAAATACAAAAAGAAAATGATTCTCTCAAAACTACATTGGGGCAAACAGAAAAGTCCTTCAAAAATAGAATGGACCAATAGAAAAGGAGCTGCAAAAGATAAATGAAGAAAAATCTTCTTCTCTAAATAAAAAAAAGAATTATATAGGCAGAAACTAATGGCTTCAAGAGACAATAAGACAACAAAACCAAAAAATCAAAAAAAAGAAAAAAATGTAAAAATACCTCAACAGCAAAAACCACTGACTTCGAGAACAGATCAAGATGGGAGAACCTGAGAATTATCAGCCTTCCAGAAAACATTGAAGAGAAAAAAATATTACAGGTGTAAGTAATGGAAAATTGTCCTGATATCGTGGAACCAGAGGGGAAAATAATTATTGAAAGAATACATCGATCCCCTCCAGAAAGAGATCCTAAAATGAAAACACCAAGGAATATTGTGACCAAATTTCAGAACTATCAGATAAAAGAAAAATCCTACAAGCAGCCAAAAAGAAAAAATTTAAATACCAAGGAGTCACAGTAAGGATTATGCAGGACCTGGCTATAGCAACATTGAGGGATCAAAGGTCCTGAAATGAGAAATTCTGAAAAGCAAGGGAGCTTGGAATGCAGCCAAGAATCTACTACCAGCAAAGATGAGTCTTCTCTTCCAGGGAAAAAGATGGACATTTAATGGAATGGGAGACTTCCAAGATTTCATGATTTAAAAGATCAGAGCTAAATAGAAAAATTTGGACATCAAACAGGAGGCTCAAGAGACACATGAAAAGGTTAAAAAAACTGCTATCCAATAAGATGAAATTGACTATATACCCACCTGGGAGAAAGAGTCTCATAACTCTTGAGAATTGTAACTCTATTAGAGAGAACATACAGAGCCAGAAGGGATGGACACTCATAATTTTCTGTGACTCAGATAGAATGAGTTAAAAACAATACCTTCTTAAAAAGGGAGACAGTAAGGAGAAGGGAGGATGGAGGAAGACTGAATGGAGTAAATCTCATTACATTAAGAGGTACAAAAGACCTATTGTAATTGAGGGGAAGAAAGGAGGAGGTAAGAACCACCTGAATCTTCATCTCATCAGACTTGACTTAAAGATAACTTAGATACACTTAGTTAAATTAAGAAACTCATTTTACCTTTCAAGTATTAAAAGAGGAAAAGGGGAGGGGTGGTTAGGCAGGGGGAGAAAAAGGAAAAGTAATAGAAGGAAGGGGGAAAAGGGGAAAAGTGAAGGGGAAAGAAAGGGGAAGGGGGTTGATATAAGAGGGCAAACACACTAATGTGGTGATATTCAGAAGCAAAACACTGGGGAATATGGATAAAGGAAAAAAGGGAAAAATACAAATAGAAGGAAGATAGCATGGAGGGCAATAAAAGTTAGTAATTATAATTTTGAATGTAAATGCGATGAACTTTCCCTTAAAATGTAAGCGGATAGTAGACTGGATTAAAAACCAGAATCCTACAATATGCTGCTTACAAGAAACTTAATTGAAGTAGAGAGATACATATAGAGTAAAGGTGAAAGGTTGGAGCAAAATACATTTCACTTCAGCCATATCTCAGACAAAGCAGCTGCAAAAAAAGATACTATTAAAAGGGATAAGGAAGGAAACAAAATCCTCTTAAAAGGTACCATAAACAAAAATAATTTCAATGCTAAATATGTATGTACCCAATGGCACAGCATCCAAATTCTTAGAGGAGAATGTGAAAGAGCTATAGGAAGACAGAGACAGCAAAACTCTAATAGTGGGGGACCTCAAGCTCCCACTCACAGATTTAGATAAATCAAATCATAAAATAAATAAGAAGGAAGTTAAGGAGGCAAATAGATTGTTAGAAAAACTAGATATCATAGACCTACGGAGGAAACTGAATGGGGATAGAAAGGAATATACTTTGTTTTTCCTGCAGTGCATCGCACTTACACAAACATTGACCATATTCTAGGACATAAAAACCTAATGATCAATTGCAGAAAGGCAGAAAGAGTGAATACATCTTTCTCAGATCATGATGCAATAAAAAATCATATGCAATATTGGGCCAAGGAGATATAGACCCAGAACTAATCAGAAACTAAATAACCTGATTTTAAAGAATTGAGTAGATCAAGGAACAAATTATGTGAAGAATTAATTATTTCATCCTACATAATGACAATAATGGAACAACATACCAAAACAAGTGGGACACACTCAAGACAGCTGTCAAGGGATATATTATATCTTTAAATATTTACATTAATGAATTAGAGTGAGAAGAATTCAATGAATTAAATAAGGAACTAAAAAAATTACAGAAAAAAACAAATTAAAAGCCCCCAATTAAATACCAAATTAAAAATTATAAAATTTAAGGGGGAAATTAATAAAATTGAAAGCAAGAAAACTATTGAATTAATAGATAAAACCAAAATTCGGTTTTATGAAAAAAACCAATAAAATTCATAAATCTCTGGTCAATTTGATTTAAAAAAAAGAAAGAAGGAAACAAAATTGCTAATATCATAAATGTAAAAGGTTAACTCACCACGAATGAGGAGGAAATTAAACTAAAAATTCAGAATTATTTTGCCCAACTCTATGCCAATAAATTCGACAATTTAAGTGAAATGGACAAACATTTACAAAAATATAAGTTGTCCAGATTAAATGAAGAGAAAATTAGAAACCTAAATAACCCCATCTCATAAAAAGAAATTCAACAAGCCATTATTGGACTACCTAAGAAAAAATCTCCAAGACCAAATGGATTCACAAGTTAATTCTATCAAACATTTAAAGAACAATTGGTTCCAATTCTATATACATGCTTTGGAAAAATAGGTGAAGACGGAACTCTGCTTAACATTTCCTATTACACCAATATGGTGCTGATACCTAGACCAGGAAGAGTTAAAACAGAGAATGAAAATTATAGACATATCTCTCTGATGAATATAGATGCAAAACTCTTAAGTAAAATCTTAGCAAAATGATTACAACAAGTTATCACTAGGATAAAACATTATGATCCAGTAGGATTTATCCCAGGAATGCAGGGTTGGTTCAATATTAGGAAAACTGTTAGTATAATTAATTATCAATAACATACCTACAGAAATCATATGATCACAATAATAGATGCTGAAAAAGCCTTTTACAAAATACAGCACCCATTCCTACTAAAAACACCTGAGAACATAGGAATAAATGGTTTCTTCCTTATAGTAATAAGGAGTATCTATCTGAAACCATCAACAAGCATTATATGCAATGGGGATAGGCTTGAGGCAATCCCAATAAGATCAGGGGTGGAAAAAAGATGCCCATTATCACCACTACAATTCAATATCATTTTAGAAATGTTAGCCTCTGCAATAAGAGAAGAAAAAGAAACTTAAGGAATTAGAATTGGGAGGGAGGAGACAAGATTCTCACTCTTTGCAGATGACATGATGGTATACCTAGAAAATCCCAAAAAGTCATCTTAAAAACTACTAGAAATAATTAGCAACTTTAGCAAGGTAGTAGGATATAAAATAAAACCTCATAAACCCCCAACATTTCTATATATGAATTAGCAAGATACAGCAGAACGAGCTAGAAAGAGAAATCCAATTCAAAGTAATCTCAGAAAAAATAAAATGCCTGTGAGTCTACCTATCAATACAGACTCAAAAACTTTTTGAAAACAATTACAAAGCACTCTTCACACAAATAAAAACAAATTTAAATGACTGGGCAAACATCCACTGTCCATGGATATGTGGAGATAATACAATAAAAATGACAGTTCTACCAAAACCAATCTGCTTGTTTAGTGCCCTACCAACCATTATTGCAAAAAAAAATTACTTTAATGAGTTAGAAAAATTTGTAAGTAAATTTATATAGAGAAATAAAAAGTCAAGAATTTTCAGGGATTCAATAAAAAAAGTGCAAAAGTAGATCATTTAGCCTTACCATATCTAAAATTATATTATAAAGCATCAGTAATCAAAACTTTCTGGTATTGGCTAAGAAATACAGTGGTTGACCAGTGGAATAGACTAGATGCAATATCAGGAAACAATTATAGTAATCTTCTGTTTGATATACCCAAAGTGTCTAGCTATTGGGATAAAAATTCTCTCCTCAATAAAACCTGTTGGGAAAATTGGAAATTAGCATGGCAGAAACTTAGATTAGACCAACACCTCATACCCTATACTAAGATAAGATCCAAATGGATACGGGATTTAGACATAAAAAAGAATATTATAAGCAAACTAGAAGACCAAGGAGAAGTTTACCTGTCAGATCCATGGAAAGGGAACCAGTTTATGACCGAGGAAGAGATGATGATGATCATTAAAACCAAACTAGATGATTTTGATTACATTAACTTAAAAAGCTTTTGCCCAGACAAAACCACTGTTACCAAGATCAAAAGAAATGTAGTAAATTGGGAAACAATTTTTGCAACTAGTATTTCTGACAAAGGATTTATTTTTAAAATATACAGAGAACTGAGTCAAATTTTCAAAAAACAAGCCTTTCCCCAATTGACAAATGGTCAAAGTATATGAAAAGTCGATTTACAGCTGAGGAAGTCAAAGCAATCCATAGTCATATGAAAAATTTCTCTAAATAATTTCTTATTAAAGGAATTCAAATTAAAACATCTCTGAGACACTATCTCACACCTCTCAGACTAGCCAATATGACCAGAAAGGACAATGATTAATGTTGGAAGGGATGTGGGAAATCTGGGACACTAATACATTGTTGGTGGAGCTGTGAATTCATTCAACCTTTCTGGACAGCAATTTGGAATTATGCCTAAATGGAAACAAAATTGTGCCTTCCCTATGATCTAGCAATGCCACTACTGTGTCTTTACCCTGAAGAGATGATGAAAAAGGGTAAAAACATCACTTGTAGAAAAATATTCTTAGCAGCCCTGTTTGTGGTGGCAAAAAATTGGAAATCAAGTGAATGTCCTTCACTTGGGGAATGGCTTAGCAAACTGTGGTATATGTATATCATGGAACACTATTGTTCTATTAGAAACCAGGAGAGATGGGAATTCAAGGAAGCCTGGAAGGATTTGCATAAACTGATTTTGAGTGAGATGAGCAGAACCAGAAAAACATTGTACACCCTAACAGCAACATGGGGGTGATGATCAATCTTGATGGACTTGCTCATTCCACCAATGCAATAACCAGAGCCAATATTGGGCCAACTGCAATGGAGAATACCATCTGTATCCACACAAAGAATTGTGGACTTTGAACAAAGACCAAAGACTATTAACTTCAAGTCAGAAAATCAAAACTCTGTTATCTTATTATGTAATTTTATTATCTCATACTTTATTTTTCTTCCTTAAGGATATGATTTCTCCATCATCACTTTCAATTGAGATCAAGGTATAACAGGAATACAATGTGAAGTCTAACAGAATGCCTTCTGTGGGCGGTGCAGGGAGGAAAGCAAGAATGGGGGGAAAAACTGTAAAACTCAAAATAAATAAAATCTTTCTTAAAAAATAGCTCGTCTCCACCCCCAAGCTTTCAATTTCATTGAACTTCTTGGTAACAGTAAAGGACTTCTTCCATAACTATGCTGGGAAGAAATAAAGGGGGCCATTATGGCTTTGTCATTTTTTTTTAAGTAAGATGCATTAAGGCAGTAAACTCCCAATGAAGTCTTTTTGGAGTGCCTAATTAACATGTAATGCTATTACCTCTCCCTTCCCATGACCTTCTTTATCTTATTTGATTAACCCATTTTTTTAGAGTAGAGCAGCCTTTAGAGATGCAAATAACAACTATGATAATATTTTATACAATATTTGGTATGACTACTTTTAAAAATCCACAAAGGAAAAGTCCTAAAAATGAACTTTACAACTTTGGAGATTTTTGTCTCCAATATACTTAGATTGCTTATTGACTTTATTTGCTTTTGCTTTAATATAAGACCAGGATGGTGAATAGGCCTACAGTCTTAGTTCTGAGGAGACTGAAGTTGGTGGAGAGTTTTAGCCTAAGACTTTTGAGGGAAAATAGGTTAAAACCAGTTGGGTGTCTGCACTAATATGATGAGTCTTGCAGAAGTGTGTGTATGGGGGTACCAGGCTGCCTTATAAGGCGAACTCCACTACTGTTTGGAAAGAAAGCTGATTAAAATCTCCCATGCCAATCAACCCATGAGTGTCCATAGTACTTCCATCTGAGGTAAGATAGGAGATAGGGAAGAACAGATAAGGAGGAATAGACATTTTTTAAAAAAATGTGATGAAACATTAGGTATCTCCTTCCTAGTTGGGTTTTTTTTTGTTATTCTCCCTGTAAACATTTCTTTTTATTGACCTTTTGTTTCTTTCATATCTATTTAGCTATGTACACAGTGACCACCTCCATATATGTGTATATATATATATATATATATATGTATATATATATATATATATATATATATACACACACACACATACGTACACGCACACAACAAAATGTAAACTCTGGAGCACAACAACTAATTTATTTTTGTCTTTTTATCTCTAATACCTAGCACTTGGTTTAGCACAGAGTAAATATTTAATAAATGCTTCATAAATTGAATATAGTTGAATTGAATACTAATGACTTCTTCATATTCTTGTAATATTTAAGAAGAAAAGCCTCTGGATATTTTTTAATGCACGGCCCATCAATGCTACTTGATATGAGTAGCCTGGTAACATTCTGATGATGGTCCATAATCTCCTATACAATACAGATAGGGAAGACTTTCTTGTTGGAATCCCACCTTGGCTCTCATATTGTAATTTGGCAAGTTAGATGGGCTCTAAACAATGTTTATAATTTACTATACGTATTTAATCTCTAACATACTAATAAAATATAAGAATGTTATAATGGAGTCAAATCTATTAAGTTCTCATGTGAGGGAGTCTGGTTCAACCTCCTAGCATATAAAGGAGAATGTTCTTCAGGGCTATATGCAATTATCTTAACAGCTCTGTTTTAACACTAGGTTATTAAAATAGGTTATTTCAATGATACATGGATAATATGACACAAAGGATAAATGGGAGTCCTTCATTTTGGGGACTAACAAGAAATATGTCAAGATTATGAAGGGAGAATACTCTTTCAGGGATATTAATTGAGAATATTTTCAATGGGGTGAAAACAGTTGGCAGAAGAAGAGTGTAAGGAAAGGTGACATGAGTTCAGAGGATGGTTCAATTGTGAGTGTAATCACACTGAGAGAGGGGATGATCATACCCTAACCTACAAATCCTCTCAAAGGTTTCCAAGGAAATCAGATTCCTTCAAAAGGAGGAGGAGGTCCTAGGAGGTCAGGAGTAACACAAGCCATTGGCACTGAAGGAGATCAAGACATGAGCACCTATTTTTGGCACCTTTCAATAAAGTTCTTTTGCCTTCTGCTAGATATAAATCTGCTCTACACAAAGAGACAAATCACAGAAATGCAGAATCAGTGATGCATGAGTGAAGATAGCCAAAGAATGAACAATTACAAGCAAAACTATTTGCAATATGACCAGGGCAACAGGAGAAAATTGTCCACATAAACCACTTCTTACAAACTGATGCAGCAAAAGCATGTGTTTATGGTGTTAATAATCACCTAGATGAGTCAGCCAGAATTGATATCTGAGTCACATTTAAGCAAAGTCAAGGGAAAACTAAAGGCTACAGGATTCATAAGGGTAGGAGAAGGAAATGTGATCTATTACATATAATGTCCTAAAACTGGAGGGGAATTGGAATTTGAGATGTGTAAGTACAATAAGTTTGTTTCCCTTTAAATATAATTGGAACTATGCAGAATTAATAAAATTCTTAAACAAATCTCAGCTTCCTTTACATCCTCAAAAGACTGATAAAAGGAAGGGAAGGGAAGATTGATAGAAGCAAAAAAAAGACATATCTAAAATTAAATAAAAAATAAATTTGTTAGAAACAAATTTAGCTTAGAAATATGAAATAAAACTAAAAACTATTTTCTTGAAAATCCTAATAAAATTGATGAGCTTTAAGCTAACCTGATAAAAAATAAGAGCTCAGCAAATCAAATCAATGACATTAAATGAGCAAGGAGAGATCACAAGACTAGAAGAAAGAGAAAGAATAGTGAGACCATATTGTATATAATGATATACTAACACAAAAGAAAAATGTACACAAAAGTTTGCAGAAATACCATTAAATTTACAAAATACCCATACTACAAAGTAATAGAGATCTTAAGTAATCTAATCTCAGGAAAGGAGATGGATCTAACTGTAAAGAAACTCAAAATAAAAACAAAATCTCCCTGATCCTGTATTCACAAAAGAATCCTATCAAGCTTTCAAAGACCAGTTAGTACTCAAATTCATAAATTATACTCAAAAATCAAGAATGTATACACCCAACTAGGATCTTTTTGTGAGGCTGACATCATAATAGTCCCTAAACTAGGGAGAGATAAACCGTAAAAAGAAAACTATAGGGCTATCCTTCATGGATTTTGGTTAAAAATTTTTAGGATAATTTTTTAGGATTTTTTTTTGTAAGGCAATGGGGTTAAGTGGCTTGCCCAAAGCCACATGGCTAGGTAATTATTAAGTGTCTGAGGCCAGATTTGAACTCAGGTACTCCTGATTCCAGGGCCAGTGCTCTATCCACTATGCCACCTAGCCACCCCTTAAAAAATTTTAAACAAAATCCTGTTAGATTATAGTAATTTGTCCAGGAAATTTTTCATTGTAATGAAATGGGATTTATACCAGAGATACAAAGACAATTCAATATTAGGAAAATAATGAACATAATCATATGAAACACAAATATCCAAAAAAATCCCACAAAGATTACCACAGTAGACTCAGAAAAAGCCATTTGACAAGGCTTACAGACATAGGCCTAGAGAAATCTTTTAAAAATATCATTTAAAAATCTATCTAAAATTGAAAGCAATCATACACACAAAAAGGGATTTAAAAATGAGAAGAAAGTGAAGTAAGGATGTTTTATCCACTAATAGTTGATATAGTTATAAAAATGCTACCTAAAGCAATGAGAAAAGAGAAAGAAATAAGACTCACAAAGACAGGAAATGAGGAGATAAAACTATGCCTATTTGATAATATCATGATGGAAATCCTAGAGAATCAGTAATGCTACTAATGGAGATAATGAATTGTTTTAGCAAAGTGCTTTTCTGTATAATAAAAATAAAACCCAAGAAGGATTAATAACAACGAATGACAATAGTCAGTGTTGGAAGGAATGCAGAATGCACACTAACATATTATTGTAGAGATGATTCAAACATTCTGAAAATCAAATTAGAATTATTCAAACACCTCATTGAAAAATAAAAGACCCTAACTCAGAGAGACCTAGATGTCCCTTTACTTTGGACAATAACTTCATTATTGGACTTAGACCTTCAAGAAAAGTATTAATAAAAGGAAATTTCTCATGTACCAAAATAATTTATAATAACACTTTCCTGTTATAGCAAAGAATTAGGAACAAAGTAGAGTTGAGTGGGGAATGTTTAAGGTAATTGTGGTACATTAATGTATGTCGTTTGCATCTCGTTGTATTGTAAGGAATGATGAATGTGATGAATATAGAGAAGGATAGAAAGATTTGCATGGATTAATGCACAGTGAAGTAAACTAAGTCAAGAAATTAGTTTTAAAAATGCAAATGGATGGGGTGGCTAGGTGATGCAGTGGACTGAGCACTAGCCCTGGAGTCAGGAGTGCCTGAGTTCAAATCCGGCCTCAGACACTTAATAATTACCTAGCTGTGTGGCCTTGGGCAAGCCACTTAACCCCACTGCCTTGCAAAAACCTAAAGGAAAAAAAAAAGAAAAAATGCAAATGGAAAAGACAATCCCTAAAAAAATCAAAAGTCAATTTGTCAAAATTAAAACAATATTTGAGACTTAAATGAAGAGTGATTCCTTCATGGAGGTATTAGTAGGAATGTAGCATAACACTTTATGGTAATTACCTATGTATTAGAAAAATCAGTTTTGGTACCTTGGAATATTTGTTACATTATCTCACTAACCATCTATAGGATATGCATTGTAAATATTTCATAAAGAATGTATATATTATGACCTCTACTTCAGTGAGGGATCATAATATATACATTCTTTATGAAATTATCAAAGCTTGCTTCACATTCAGGTGGGGGGGGGAAACTCTGCCCATCTATGAGATCACAAACTTCATTGACTGAATGCTATCTTCCTTGAAGTTTCATTTAGGAGTTTGCTTTCTTCTTCCTTTGCTTTATGTGGCAATATTTTGAATTCCAGGAAGTGGGTTTCAACATATGCAAGGATGAATAAAATGATTGGGAGAACATATTCAAAATCACCTTGTTAGAAAAGCATTGAGAGAATGACTTTCACTCATCGCATCTCTCAGGGAGCCTATCCCAAAGAAGGTGATTGATAGTGTCAAAAGAGAAGTCAAGGATAAGAAATGAGAAAAGGTCATTAGATTTTGCAAACTGATCATTGGTAACTTTTGAGGGAACAGTTTCAATTGAATGATGAGGTCAGAAGTTGAATTTCAGAGATCTAATTATCAACCAACTGACAAATATTTATTAAATATAAAAAAATAAAAGTCTGAGAGAGAGAGAGAAGTAGAGACACCAATCTTTTAATTTTTGCTATAACAGTGAAAAGATATAAAATGAAGTTAATGGAAATAGACAAATAAAGTAAGGGTTTTTTGAGGACAGGAAGGAGTATTTTTGTAGACCACAAGGAATCAGTCATTAGACAGGAAAAGATTTAAAGATTGAAGATCAGTGCAAGAATGGTTATTATGGGACTTCCAGTCAAGATGGTGGCAGAGAAGACAGGCACAGTGCTAATCTCCTGATCTTCCCTCATAAATAATGAAACAAACCTCTTCACAGAAACCTGATCCACAAAACTCAGAAAGAGAAACTAGGACAAGATCTAACTCAAGGTTTGTCCTCCAGGATTGTAGGTGAGCTGGGGCTGACTCTGCCAGGAGCACAGAACAGGGTCAGAGCATGAGAACCTGACTAGCCTGATCAGCAGGGCGGGGGGAGGGGGGCAGTGAGATCCTGAGACCCTGAAAGTGTGACCAATCTGATCGGACATGGGGTGGATGAGAGTCTGAGAGCTCCATTAGCCTGATCAGCAGGGCAGACTAGATCCTGAAAGTCTAAAAGTGATTGGCCAACTAGGGAGAAAGCAACTAGCACCTCCTACTGGCCCACTGGAGAAATTGCACTCAGTGAGTAAAGCCTCTAGGGATCTCAACACCAAACATCTGTGAATCAGCCCCTTGCCACCATAAGCTCTTAGTAAAATGAAAAAAGGCAAGAAGAAAGGGGAGGAAGTCCATAGAAAAATTCCTAGAAGGAAAAGACCCTAACTCAGAGAGAAACCTAGAACCTCTGAGAAGAATATGATCTGGTCTCCAGCACAGAAAGACTTCCTTGAAGACATCAGGAAGGAGTTTAAAAATCAATTGGAAAATTTGGGAGAGACAATTAACACCTTGCAACAAGAAAACAAATCATTGGAAAATACAATTGGACAAATGCAAAAAAGAAAATAATTCTCTCAAAACCTCAATTGGTCAAATGGAAAACTCAAAAATATATTTGACCAATTGGAAAAGAAGTTGCAAAATGTAAATGAAGAAAATTCTTCTGTAATAAAATAAAAGAATGGATTCTGTGGAAACTAATAACTTCATGAGACAGCAAGAACCTGTGAAACAAAACCAAAAAATCAAAAAAAATAGAAGAAAATGTAAAATACCTCATCAGCAAAAACACTCACCTTGAGAAGCAATCAAGAAGGGACAACTGGGGAATTATATAGGTTTTCTTGAAAACATTGAAGAGAAAACAAGCCTGTATTTACTATTACAGGATTTAGTGATGGAAAAACTAACCTGATATCATGGAACCAGAGGGCAAAATTGTTATTGAAAGAATACATAGATCCCCTCTGGAAAGAGATCCTAAAATGAAAACACCAAGGAATGTTGTGGTCAAATTCCAGAACTATCAAAAAAGAGAGGAAAACCTGCAAGAAGCCAGAAAGAAATAATTTAGATGCCAAGGAGTCAAAATAAGGATTACACAGGACCTGGGTGCATCAACATTAAGGAACTGAAGGGTCAGGAATGAGATATTCCAAAGAGCAAGGTAGCTTGGAATGCAACCAAGAATCTACTACCCAGCAATGCTGAGCCTTCTCTTCCAGGGAAAAATATGGACATTTAATGAAATGGGAGACTTCCAACATTTCCTGATGAAAAGACCAAAACTTAATAGAAAATTTGGACATAAAACAGGAGGCTCAAGAGCCACAAGAAAAGGTTAAAGGGGGTGGGGAGTAAAGTAAAAAAAATCTGCTATCCAATAAGATGAAACTGGCTATATACCCACTTGGAAGAAAGGTTCTCATAACTCTTGAGAATTGTAATTCTATTAGAGAGAATATACTTAGACAGAAGTGATGGACACTCATGACTTTTCTGTGACTCAGAATGATTTTGAAACAACACCTCAGGGCAGAGCCAAGATGGCTGCATGAAGGCAACATTTCCTGGAAACTCCTTGCCCCCAAACTCCAAAAACAAACAAACAAATGATGACTCTAGCCAAAATTTAGAGGGGCAGAACCCACAGAAACATTGAGTGATACATTTTCCCAGTCCAAGATAACTTAGAAGTTCTGTGGGAAATGTGTGCTTCACCAGGACCAGGGTTTGGGAAAAAAAGTCACTGCTGCAGTGTAGCAAAGCACAGCACAGTGCAGCTCAGCCCAGCCCAGAGATCACAGGCAACAGCTTGAAGGGGTGATGAGAGAACTCTGATACACCAGAATGAGTGTGGAGTAAGAAGTGCCACCTGCAGAATCTGCAGAGAGAATCTGAAGAAAGCAGCCTGTATCCCCAGAGACCGAACAGGATATCTGCAAATATTTCTCTGATCAAACTGGCCTTGGACTCTGCTGTTTGCCTACATTCAGATATTGCAGTTTGGGCTTCCATAATAAGATAGCAGGATCCCTCCTTATAGCCCTAGGGCAGAGGGAAGTGGTGGGGGGGGACATCTACATATCAAAGCACAGGCAAGAGAGCATAACACCTTGGAGGAATAAAGGTCCCAGTGTGGTGCCCCCCCTCAAAAAAAGCCCCAAAGCCTTGGAAGTGCTGTTTTGGACTGAGGAAACAGTCAACAGAAAAAGAAGAATCTGACCATAGAGAATTACTTTAGTCCCATGGAAGATCAAAACACATCCTCAGATGATGACAAAATCAATGTTTCCACATCTAAAACCTCCAAGAGAAATAGAAAATGGCCTCAGACTATGGATGAGCTCAAAAAAGACTTTGAAAAGTAATTAAGGGAGATGGAGGAAAAATTGGGAGGAGAAATGAGAGCGATGCAGAAAAATCAGGAAAACCAAATCAAAAGTTTGGTGAAAAATATACAAAAAAAAAATACTGAAGAAAATAATATGTTAAATACCAGTTTAAGCCCAATGGAAAAAAGCAAAACAAAAGGCCAAGTGAGGAGAAGAATACCTTAAAAAGCAGAATTGGCCAGCTAGAAATGGAGATAAAAAAAAAACTCTGAAGAAAATAACTCTTTCAAATGCATAATGGAACCAATGGAAGCTGAGGACTTTGCAAGAAATCAGGAACAAATAAAACTCTCCCAAAAAAAGTCAAAAATTGGAAGAAAATATGAAATATCTCAACAACCAACCTTGAAAACAGATCCAGAAGAAATAATTTAAAAATTATTGGAATATCTGAAATCCATGACCAGAAGAGCCTAGACTTCATTTTTCAAGAAATAATACAGCAAAATTTCCCTGAGACCCTAGAAGCAGAGGGTAAAATAGAAAATTGAGAGAATTCACTGATCACCTCCTAGAAGAGATCCCCAAAGAAAAACTTCCAGGAATGTTATAGCCAAATTCCAAAACTCCCAAATCAAAGAGAAAATTCTAAAAGCTTCCATAAACAAACAATTCAACTACCAAGATTCTATAGTCAGGATTACACAGGATCTGGCAGCATCTACTTAAGGGCTCGCAGGGATTGGAATATGATATTCGAGAAGGCAAAAGAGAATTAACTACTTAGTAGGCAACTGAGAATTAACTACTTAGTAAAACTGAACAATCCCTTTCAGGGGAAAAGATGGACTTTCAATGAAACAGGGGACTTTCAAACTTTCCTATTGAAGCAACCAGAGCTGAACAGAAAGTTGATCTCCAAGTACAGGACTCTGATGAACCATAGATTGGATGGAAGAGAGGGACTAACTATGAGGAACTTAATGATATTGAACTGTTTATATTCCTTCATGGGAAGAAGATACTGATAACTCATATGAACTTTCTCATTTATAAATGAGAAAGGAGCGGTATATAATGGTATAATATAGTAAAAAGATAGAGTCAATGGGTGATAAAAGAAAATACTGGAAAGAAGGAAAAGGGGATGAAGAAGAAGCTAAGAAATTTCACATAAGAGTCATGAAAAAGCTTTTTCTTGGAGTGGAAAGGGGGTAGGCAAGGGGGAATGAGTGAGCCTTCATTCTCATCAGAAATGGCTCAGAGAGGAAATAATATACACACTTAATAGGGTGAGGAAATCTATCTTAACCTAGAGAAAAATAAGAAGAAAGGGACAGAAAAAGGGGGAATGGCAGGGGGAAGCTGGTAATAGGTGATAGAAGAGAGGGAAGATGGGGCAGAGGGTACTCAGATTCAACACACTTATGAACAGGGCCAGGATGAAAGGAGAGAGAGAATAGAATAAATGACAGTGGTAACTCACCCCAGAGACAGAGACATTGAAATCTGAACACAGGCTGAAGTACAATTTTTTTTCTCTCTCTCTATTCTTGACATTTCACATCTTCTTGGTGGGGGAGGGGGTTTATTTTACTCTTATGTTTTCTCTTATAACACATTCAATTTACATCAATGCATTGCATGGAAACAATGTGGACTATCAGACAGCCTTCTGTGGGGGGGATGGATGCATATTCCTATTGTATATAATTGGAAATAAATATTGGAAATATTAAATGCTAAATATTAAATATACTTATTGTATATAATTGGAAATAAATATTGGAAATAATAAAATGTTAAAAATGTTACAAAAAAGGAAAATAAAAACAACAGCTCCTTTAAAAGGGGGACAGTATGGAGACTGGAAGAGGGAGAAGATTGAAAGGGGTAAATCTCATTACATTAAGAGGTACAAAAGACCTATTGTAATAGAGGTGAAGAAGGGAGAAGTTGAGAACCACCTGAATCTTCCTCCCATCAGACTTGGCTTAAAGTTAACTTACGCAAACACTCAGTTAAGTTAAGAAACTTATCTTACCTTTCAAATATTAAAAGGAGAAAAGGGGAGGAGACAGGGAGGGGGGGAGAAAAAGGGGAACTAACATAAGGAAGAGAGGGAAGAGGGGAAAAGGGAAAGCAGAAAGAAAGTGGAGGGGGTTGACACAGGAGGGTAAACACACTGAAGGTGGCAGTATCCAGAAGCAAAGTACTGGGGGGAATTTGGACAAAGTGGGGGGAGGGGGGAAAACAGAGGGAAGATAGCATGGAGGGCAATAACAAGTTAGTAATTATAACTTTGAATGTGAATGGGATGAAGTCTCCCTTAAAAAGGTAAGCAACTAGAAGGATATGATTTCTCTCTCTTGTCACATTCAACTTAGATGAATGTATACCATGGAAACATTGTAAATACTAACAGACTGCCTTCTGTGGGGGTGGGGAAGGAAGATTGGGGGGGAAACTGTAAAACTCAAAATAAATAAAATCTTTTTAAAAAACACTTCAGAGCCAAAAGAAAAAAAATACCTGTACTTGAATTTTGACCCTGACACTGGCTTTGGGATATTGAATCAGTCACTTTGCTTTTCTGGGTCTAAGTTTCCTCATCTGTCAAATGGTTATTAGTAATACTTTTGTTTGATGTTAATTAGAGGGTTTTTTTGAGATTGAAACAAAATGCTTGTGAATCCACAAAAATAAAGAATGGGGATTATGGAGCAGACAATATACTAGAGAACACAGGATGAAATGAGATCACTTACACATGTAAAGGGGTTCATATTGGCAAAAGGACAGATCCCTCTTCATGTGAAGAAGAGATGGTTGATAAAAAATATGAAATATGAAATGAGGGGCAGGGGAGCTCTCATAAAATGGCTTCAACATTTTTTTTCAGTAAAATATATTAGTAAACTTGTAAGTGATTTTTTCTTATTTTTCTTCCTTAATTCCCTGCCCTTTTCTGCCCTTCCCTTCCTTCCTTCCTTTATTCATTGCTTCCTTCCTTTCTTTTTTCTTCTTTCTTTTGCTCCCTCCTTCTTTTCCTTCTTTCTTTTCTGCCTTTCTTCCTTCCTGCCTTTCTTTCCTTCATTCTTTCCTTCTTTCACTTTCTTTCTTTCCCTCTTTTCTCTCTCTCTCTCTCTCTCTCTCTCTCTCTCTCTCTCTCTCTCTCTCTCTCCTCTCTCTCTCTTTCTTTTTCTTTTAATTTTATGCATAGGAAGCTGAGACTCAAAGTAACTAGCCCAGTGTAACATGAGTACTCAGAATAAGATATGAGATTAAAATCCAAAGAATCTCCTGACTTCAGTCCAGCACTTACTCAACTATATCAAGCTGCTCCAGCTGCCTCTTTCAATTCATGCATGAGACTGAATTTAGGTGTTTGGCATGTATACAAATTATAATCAGGTTTCAATAAGGGAGATGGAAAATAAACCTTTAGTATCAAACTGATTGCTGTTTTCAGGAGTTAATTAAAATATAAATGAAGTTGGCATTCAAGAGTTATACTTTTCTCAGGAGTAAAGGACACTAAAATAAAACAAAACAAAACAAAACAAATGTTAGGCTAAAATGTGGAGATTAAAGTACTAAATTTATTGTAAAAGTGGATCATCACACTTGAAAGTTGTACAGGGAATTGTTTTCTTATGTTGAAGAGTAACAAGAACATACTTTTAATCAAATATCTCAACTGCATTCTAGTGATTTTCTACAAGAAATTCCTATGTGACTTTTACACATTGCCTTTCTATGGCTTCAATCCATCTATGTTTGTTGAAGTGCCTTGTTCAAATATTAAGGTAACCCCAGCAGGGAGTATGCCAAAGTCCAGATGATATGCCAGAGGTTACTAATGACTTTTGAAAAACTCCCATTGAAGTGCCCCTGTTTCCTTTGCAAAGACATAATTCTTGTGAACTGTTCAATAGTTGACTGAAATTGTACACAGTTAGACTGAAAGGCAGCCTTTTCATTTGTCAACAGAGACCTATAAAATTCTGTCATTTTGAATGGGACATAGTGATTCTTAGTTCAGAATCTTATTTTTTAATACACTGCAGCTTTTTATATTACAGCTTTGCATCTTCAATCATAAGGGCTTGCACATAGGAAGTATGAGCTTAACCTACAAGTGGTTGCTGTTCTTCATTTTTCAGCTGTATCAAATTCTTTTTGACTATGTTTGGGGTTTTCTTAGCAAAAATAATGGAGTGGTTTGCCATTTCTTTCTCTAGCTAATTTTACAGATGGGGAAACTGAGGCAAACAGGGTAAAGTAACTTGTCTAGAGTCATACAACTAGTATGTGTCTGATGCTAGAGTTGATCTTAGGTCTTCTGATTCCAGACCTGGGACTCTAACCATGTGCCACCTAGCTGCTTTCATTTTTGTATTGCCTCCTTTTGGACAGCAGCAGCATCTGAAACAGCCTGGCAGTAACTTGAAAAGTGCCTTAAACTGAATGGGATGGAAAATATTTAGTGAATTTGAATCTGGTCAAATCCATTTCCTTCATTTCCTGATTTATTTCTTGCAGAATTATATATATTCCACAATATAAAAATATTCATCTAACCCCAGATGTCCCCTAGTGCTAAAAACTTGTATATTTCATTCTAAATAAATAGGTTTGCTGAATTCTATTTTGTTTCCTGAGATTTTCATTCAAAAAGATTAAGTTTGAGTATTACTTCAAAGAAAAACAAAAGGTCATTGGAAACAAGGGCTATTTTCTTTTTTTGTTTTTTTTTCCCTTAGTATAGTGCCTGTCACATAGTAGGACTTGGTGAATGCTTGTTGCTCTAAATTGAATGAATACATTTCAAAAAAAGACTTGCTATATATAAAACACTGTGCTAGGTACTCAAGATATAAATAGAAATATAGGGCAATTATTACTATTAAGGAGCTCACATTCTAATGGGGGGGGGATGCAATGAATTTATGATGCTTTCACAGGTAGGGCATGAATTCCTTGTCATAATGACTGCTTTTTTTTTCTTTCCATTTCTATTTCCTCATCTGGCACATAAAAGACAGTTAACAAATGCTTATTAAATGTTGGATGAATGAATAATACTGACAGTGCAGATATTTCCTCTATCTAAGCAAGTCATAACCTTCCTCTGCCTTAGTAAATCAAGTTCACTAGTTTCTAAGAATGAAAATTTCCTTAACCTTTGGCTAACCTGGTTGAGTTCAGTTGTGTCCAGCTATTTGTGACCCTATTTGAGATTTTCTTGGCAGAGAGGATGGTGTAGATGGTCATTTCTTCAGCTCATTTCACTGATTAGAAAATTGAAACAAATTGGGTTAAGTAACTTGGCTAGGGTTACATAGCTGGTAAGTATCTGAAGCCAAATTGTGTCAACCAGATGCCTCCCACCATGGTAAACCTTTCTTAACCAGGTGAAGTTCTTATTCAGGAATATTATAGTTTGTTTCAGGCTTCAAGCCTTTCCAAAAGATTATCACCCTATATTACAAGGCATAAAGAGATTCATTCATCAGATGACTTTCAAAATGTCATGCCAAATATTCCCCAAATTTGAGTATTTCATAAAACATATTATAGAAGCATGCCATCATATTATATAAAGCTTTATTTAGGAAAATATTCAATATAAATTCTTAACTTCTTCAACAATAAATAAAATTTCTACCTGCAAAGTAATTAATTAAATATTAATTAAATTGAAAGGTAAATTTAATGGGAATTAAATGATTGTTATGATACAAATAGGCATGTGATAGCAAATGTTTAACAATTGAGTTCTTCAGACAAAAACATTTACGTAGAAGCTTATATATTTAGTCCACATTATTAACACTTCCTTAAGTCTAGATAATCAATAGAAAAATAAATCAAGTTCTGATTTGTAGTAATTATTAATTTCTGAGGTGTAAATACTCACACTAAAATTGTAAGAATGGGCTCTCACAAGCTACCTGGAGCTGTCTCCAGCATTCCTTTGTATACAAATCATAAATACAATTGAAATGTTGGAATGTATCTGTTACTATAGTATTATAAAGAAGATTAAAATATTGTACTGGCATAAAAGAATCAGTTCTTGACCTAAATTGGAAAATTGCAAAATCAGTACCATGCATATGATCTAGAACCAGTTTTGAAAAAGAGTGCTACTATAAACAGAAAACTGTTTTACTTCACATCTAAAACATTCATATGTTTCACAGTCTGAAGCATTTCTAGAGGTGCACCAAATGAAGGATGGAAAGGGAATTAATTGCATCTGTTATTTGCAACTTGAGCTTCTGGTAATCCATACAAGATCTCACACCAATCAGTCTTTGAGAGAGCAAGAACAGTCGAAAACAGTACTAGAATTATGATACCAATATTTAATTTAACCCTGTTACATCTCAGTCTGTGTGAATCACAAAGAAAGAATTAGAAGAGAAGGAATAACATGGCATATCAACATAATAGAATGTTAATATGCTAATATATTATGAAAATGAAAAATTCAAAATAATATTTGAATGAACTGATGCAGAGCAAAACATGTAAAATGAGGACAACATACAATGACTACAATCTAGATTAACTTGAAAGTAGTTTAATTCTGAGTAATGGAATTCAGTGACAGACCCAAATAAGATATAATGAAATACACTCTCCCTTTATAGTGCCATAAAGGATTAAATATTGCACACGTTGTCTGAAATAATGTTGGGTATTTTACTTGAATTCTTTATCACAAGAGAGGGTTCAATCTGGAAAGGAAAGGGAAATAACTGTATAAATGTAATGTAATAGCAAAATGCATTAATAATAGGTCTTTTAAAAGAAAAAGTTTGGATGCCTATAACAGGTTAGTTTCTAACAGGACTTATTTCATCAAATTTCCTAACTTTAAGATTTCTTAAATTCGTTTTTGAATCTGATTGAACATCTCTCTCCCAAACTCAGCATTTCTGTCTTTACTTTCTCTGATTAAACCTACAACTTCAGCACAAATACATTATTTACTGCCTTACTCATTAAAGTTCCAAAACAAGTCTGAAGGTATTTATTTCAATTCTCTAAAAGAACCTGTTCTTGCAAAACCTGTGAAGTTTGCTGGTCATATTTAAATAATTTCATTTTCTACTTTGTGATGTTATTAGTAATGGATGAATACATACATACTGAGATAAATGAAAAGTCTAAGAGGACAATTTCTGGGTTATTAATAATCAATTTATTAATTAGGCTAGTTTATAATCAATAAATTGTTGGTCAGTGGTTTATTTCAGTAACCAAAGACAAAATCAGGGAGATCATTGAATCCTTATATATCTTTGGGTAACGGGTTCTCTGACAGGTGAAAATAATCAACCCTGATTGGTGAACAATTAATGAGGAGGTGGCTGAAAGCCTTCAACTTGTTCAGCTGAGAATGTGACTTGCTCAAGTTGTTTCTAGTAATCTGAACAAAGGAATCCTTCTCTGATTAGACAGACCATGCTGGCTGGCCCTCTCCTTCATGAGATGGGTTACCCTAGATTTCAATGGAGGAGTACAAGAAGATAGACAATGCTTTGGTGATGGAACTCATCTAGATTATTATTTAAACAAAAGTAAAGTCTCCTAGTTGTGTAGGGTCCATGCTAAGATTGAGGAAAAAATTCCTAGAGGATTTGGGCAATATCATCTATCTGTCTTATTCTTCAGAGACTGAAAAATCTATAGGGCCTGGTCCTTTAATGGGAGAATAAAGAGGGAAAAAATATAATCAAAATTTAATAATTGTGTGTTAATGTAATAGAAAAATAATTTCCTTCAATAACATAATGAGGACAAGACCTTGCAACAAGGTTTGAAGATACCAATGCAAAATCCTTATTTAGAAATGCTCAGATTATCAACAAATTCACCTTTTTTCATAGTATAACTCAGGTGTTCTTTCCTAAACAAGCCTTTCTTTATCCCTTCTAGTTAATAGCACTATCTTCCGTGTGAAATTATTTCAAATTATTTCATAGGTACTTTCTACTCATGTACATGGTGAACTTCCCCGGTAAAATGTAAACTACTTGAGGAAGGGTATTATTTTGTTTGGCCTTTATATATTCATTGTCCAGCACGGTACCTACCATGTTGCAGATATGTTTGGGAAACTTGTTGAATTAAATGAAATTTGTTGAATCATTCAACAGACAGACAACTGAACTGGTGATTTGTGATTTCACAATATTCTTGATTTAGGTCATGGATTTGCCTTTCTTGGTCATCCTCCAAATGGCAAATAATACTACATAATTAGAAGTAGATAGCAAAAGTGGATTAAAGAGAGGGATTAAAGTAAGAAAAATGACTTCAGACACTAATTCTATTATCATGGTTAGGCAACACCTAAGATGGATTACTTCTGTTGATGGATGGATTTCTCATATTGATGAATTCATAGATCCTTAAAATATTGTTTATTATTTTTAAAAAGATTATAATTTACTCTGTAACTTTAAGTAGTATATTTCATAATTAAACACATAGATTACTGAAAATGTAATCACACATAAGCATATATAAATGGCATAAAAGTACTCCTAAATTTCCTTTCAATATTTGGTTATCAAATTATACTTTCCTATATGATATTTTAAGCCTTTTGACTTTTAGTAATATAGCAATCCATAAAGCCAGTCATTTGAGTTACAGAAAGTCTTTAATAAGTTACTGAAAGTCACATATTGTATTGCCATCACTCAGCTAATTATTTGAGTTTTATTCCTTCTTGTCACACAGATGAAATGATGAATAATACAACAGTCTTTATTGTGCAATAAATGAAGTACAAGACTTGTTTTTTTTTAATTGCCTAAATAAGCCACATATATCTAAAAGTTTATTATTATTCATTCATCAGTACAGTCTGACAAGACTGGTAAGGTCTCCAGGCTGTCATGTTCCTGACTTGTAGTCAAAACCTATCTGTTTAACTAGATAAAGATGAATCAGCAAATGCTACAGGCTCACCAATAGAATCATATGTACTGTGCAATGGAAGCACTGGAAGTCTTTCTAGTTGAATTCTTTCATTTTACTGAAGAAATAACTAAGGTCCTGAGAACTTATTTGACTGCCCAAGGTCATACAATAAAAGAGTCAAGATTTCAACCTAGGCCTTCTGATTTTGATTACCATCACACATGTTTTGAAATGCTTTCTGTATAGAAATGATTCAAGTCTATTTTTTGCATCCATTCTTCGCTCTAGTTCCTTTCATGACCAATTGCACATCTGCATTTTCTCTTCACTGAAAACTCTATGTCTACCTCTAAATACACCATGGCTTTGATTGGTAAGTTTTCACCTCATAATGTTCAAATCCAGCCCCCTACCTCACCTGTTGTTTTGAAAATATGGACTCTACCCTAAAACTTCTCTGGGCTCCTATCATCTTATCTTGTTTGGATTCAAGTTTCCATCTACTTCTTGGTCTCCTGCAAATGATATTATTTTACAACTAACTCCCCAACATTGTAGGTCTCCTTTATGTATTGGCTGCCTCATTAGAATGCAAGATCTTTGAAGTTTTGGACTGTTTTGGTTGTTTATATTCATAGTAATTAAAGAAATGGGTAGCTAGGTGGCATATGGTTAGAATGCCTGGTCTGGAACCAAGATGAGACTTCTTGAGTTCTAATCAGGCCTCAAACCCTTGGATAAGTAACATAGCCCTGTTTGCCTCAGTGTCCTCATCTGTAAAATAAACTGGCAAGGGAAATGGCAAATGATTTTGCCAAGAGAATTCCAAATTGGATCAGAAAGAGTCAATCATGACTGAAAAACTACTAAACAACAATAATGAATAAATTTTTTCTATCATCTATTTATCATCTATTTTTCTATATATCTAATCTCATTATATCTTTATATCATTTATCCATCATTATTAATTATCTATGTATTTATCTTCTATTTATATATTTATTTTCTCTCATCTATCATCTCTTTTCCATTACTTTATCTGTCAATTTCCATTAGCATCATTTTATATCTTTTCATTCTCAGCAAAATAATTGAAATAATGGTGTCTCCACTTCGCTCTCTCTTCTCTCTCTCTCTCTCTCTCTCCTCTGTGTGTGTGTGTTTGTGTGTGTGTGTGTGAGTGATTGTGTTTGTCTCTCTCTCTCTAACTGGTCACTGATAAATAGAATGGCAATGGACTTATATACTGTTTTTTAGACAAGTTAAGTTACAATTACAAGCTTTCCATAAGACATAGCTTTCACATATTCCTAGATATTTGAAAATACATTTTCCCAATTTTGAGAATATTAATCAGTAATATTAAGAAAGAAATATTTCTTGGGGCAGCTAGGTAGTGCACTGGATAGAGCACCAACCCTGGAGTCAGGAGGACCTGAGTTTAAATCCAGCCTCAGATACATAAAATTGCCTGGTTGTGTGACCTTGGGGAAGTTATTTAATCCCATTGCTTTAAATAAAAACAGAAATTAAAAAAATATTGCTTGAACCCATAAAATACAGCATTACATTTTTAAAAACATTTTATTTATTTTGAGTTTTATAATTTTTCCACGAATCTTACTTCCCTTCCCTCACCTGCCACAGAAGGCAATTTGTCATTCTTTAAATTGTTTCCATGGTATACATTGATCCAAATTGAATATGATGAGGGAGAAATCAGATCCTTAAGGAAGAAACATAAAGTACAAGAGGTAGCAAGATCAAACAGATAATAAAATATCAGATAGATGGTATTCTCTATCGCAGATGACCCCAAATTGCCCCTGATTGTGGAACTGATGGAATGAGCAAGTCCATCAAGATTAATCATCACCCTCATGTTGCTGTTATGGTGTACAGTGTTTTTCTGGTTCCACTTATCTTGTTCAGCATCAGTTCATGCAAATCCCTGCAGGCTTCCCTGAATTCCCAACCCTCCTGGTTTCTAATAGAACTATAGTGTTCCATGACATACATATACCACAGTTTGCTAAGCCATTCACCAATTGAAGGACATTTATTTAATTTACAATTCTTTGCCACCACAAACTGGGAGCTATGAATATTTTTGTACAAGTTAATGTTTTTTACCCTTTTTCATCATCTCTTCAGGGTATAGACCCAGCAGTGGTATTGCTGGATCAAAGGGTATACACATTTTTGTTGCCCTATAGGTGTAATTTCAAATTGCTTTCCAGAAAGGATGGATGAATTCACAGCTCCACCAACAATTTATTAGTGTCTCAGATTTCCCACAACCCTTCTAACAATGATCATTGTCTTTTCTGGTCATATTGGACAGCCTGAAAGATGTGAGGTGGTACCTCAGCGAAGCTGTAATTTGCATTTCTCTAAAAAGTAATTATTTAGAGCAATTTTTCATATGACTAAGGATCGCTTTGATCTCCTCATCTGTAAATTGCCTTCGCATATCCTTTGATCATTTGTCAATTGGAGAATGGCTTTTTTAAAAAAGAAATTTGACTCAGTTCCCTGTATATTTTAGAATTAGTCCTTAGTCAGAAATACTAGTTATAAAGATCATTTCCCAGTTTTCTATTTTGATCTTGGTTAAAGTGGTTGTGTCTGTGCATAAGCTTTCTAATTTAATATAATCAAAATCATCTAGTTTGTTTTTAATGTTGTTCTCCATCTCTTCCTTAATCATAAACTGCTTTCCTTTCCATAGATCTGATAGGCAAATTACTCCTTGATCAACTAGTTTGCTTTAATAACCTTTTTTATATCAAAATTCAGTATCCATTTGTATCTTATCTTGGTATAGAGTGTGAAGTGTTGGTCTAATCTAAGTTTCTTTCATAAGTTTCTTCCATACTAATGTTCAATTTTCCCAGCATTTTTATCAAAGAGAGAGTATTTATCCCAACAGCTGGACTCTTTGGGTATATCAAACAGCAGATTACTATAATGGTTTCCTGCTGTTGCACCTAGTCTATTCCACTGATCTACCACTCTATTTCTTAGCCAATACCAGACAGTTTTGATGATTGATGCTTTATAGTATAATTTTATAGGGCTAAGCCACCTTCTTTTGCACTTTTTTTCATTGAATCCTTGGAAATTCTTGACTTTTTATTTCTCCATATGAATTTACTTACAACTTTCTCTAACTCATTAAAATATTTTTTTGAAATTTTGATTGGTAGGGCACTAAACAGGTAGTTTAGTTTTGGTAGAATTGTCATTTTTATTATATTAGCTCTTCCTATCCATGAGCAGTTGATGTTTGCCCAGTTATTTAAATCTGATTTTATTTGTGTGAGAATTGTTTTGCAATTGTTTTCAAAATGTTTCTGAGTCTGCTTTAGCAAATAGACCCCCCAGGTATTTTATATGGTCTGAGGTTAATTTGAATGGGATTTCTCTTTCTAGCTCTTCCTGCGGTATTTGGTTAGTCATTTATAGAAAAGTTTAGAATTTGTGAGGGTTTATTTTACATCCTGCAACTTTGCTGAAGTTTTTTTTATCGTTTCCAGTAGTTTTTTCGATGATTTCTTGGAATTCTCTAGGTATACCATCATGTCATCTGCAAAGAGTGAGAGTTTTATCTCCTCCTCCCCAATTCTAATTCCTTCAATTTCTTTTTCTTCTCTTATTGCTAAAACTAACATTTCTAATATGATTTTGAATAGTAGTGGTGATAATGGGCATCATTGTTTCACCCCTGATCTTATTGGGAATGCCTCAAGCCTGTCCCCATTGAATAAAATGCTTGTGGATGGTTTCAGATACATACTCATTATTCTAAGGAACAGTCCATTTATTTCTACAGTCTAGCGTTTTTAGTATGACTGTCAAAAAGCTTTGTCAAAAGTAGAGTAAAGGTAAAAGGTAGGGGCAAAAGTTTGTTCAGCATCTATTGATATAGTCATATAATTTCTGATAGGTTTGTTGTTGATATAATTAATTATACTAATAGTTTTCCTAATATTGAACCAACCCTACATTCCTAGGATAAATCCTACTTGATCATAATGTATTATCCCAGTGAAAACCCATTGTAATCATTTTGCTAAGATTTGATTTAAGATTTTGGCACCTATATTCATCAGGGAGATGAATATCCTTTCTCTGTTTTAACTCTTCCTGATTTAGGTATCAGCAGCAAATTGGTATTTTCCAAAGAGTTTATATAGAATTGGAACCAATTGCTCATTTAATGTTTGGTAGCATTCACTTCTGAATCCATCAGGCCCTGGAGATTTTCTCTTAGGGAGTTCAATGATGGCTTGTTGAATTTCATTTTCTGAGATGGCATTATTCAAGTATTTAATCTCCTCTTCATTTAACCTGGGCAACTTATATTTTTGTAAATATTCATCCATTTCACTCAGATTATAAACTTTATTGGCATAGAGTTGGGCAAAATATTCTGAATTATTACTTTAATTTCTTCCTCATTGGTGCCGAGTTCAGCTTTTTCATTTATGATACTATTGATTTTGTTTACTTCTTTTTAATACAAATTTACCAAAGTTTTATCAATTTTATTGGTTTTTTTGTAAAACCAACACTTGGTTTTATTTATTAATTCCATTGTTTTGTGCTATTGATTTTATTAATTTCTCCTTTAATTTTTAGAATTGCTAATTTGGTATTTAATTGGGGGGTTAATTTGTTCTTTTTCTAATTTTTAGATGCATATTTAGTTCATTGATTTCCTCTTTCTCTAATTTATTTATGTAAGCATTTAAAGATATAATATATATCCCCTGACAAATGCTTTGAGTGAATCCAATAGGTTTTGGTATGTTGTTTCATTATTATCATTATCTAGGATAAATTAATTAATTCTTTTTATAATTTGATGTTCAATCCACTCATTCTTTAAACTGAGGTTATTCAGTTTGGAATTAATTATGGGTATATATCTCCATGGCCCAATATTGCATATGATTTTTATTGCATTATGATCTGAGAAAGATATATTCACAATTTCTAACTTTTACAATTGATTATTAGGTTTTTATGCCCTAGTACATGGTCATTTTTTGTGTAACTTCCATGTACTGCAGAAAAAAAGGTATATTCCTTTCTATCCCCAATCAATTTCTTCCATAAATCTATCATATCTAGGTTTTCAATCAATCTATTTACATTCTTAACTTCTTTCTTGTTCATTTTATGATTCAATTTATCTGAATCTGAGAGTGAGAAATTGAGGTCTCCCACTAGTAGAATTTTGCTGTCTATGTCTTCCTGTAGCTTTTTGAACTCCTCCTCTAAGAATTTGGATGCTGTACTATTGGGTACATACATATTTAGTATTGAAAACACTTTATTGTCTATGGTAACTTTGAGGATGATATAGTTTCCTTCCTTATCTCTTTTAATGATATCTATTTTTGCAACTGCTTTGTCTGAGATAAGGATTGCTTCCCCTGCTTTTTTTCACTTTGGCTGAAGTGAAATATATTTTGCCCCTACCTTTTACCTTTACTCTATATGTATCTCTCTGCTTCAAATGAGTTTCTTGTAAGCAGCATATTGTAGCATTATGGTTTTTAATATACTCTGATATTCACTTATGTTTTAAGGGAGAGTTCATCCCATTCACATTCAAAGTTATAATTACTAACCCTTTATTGCCCTCCATTCTATCTTCCTTCTGTTTGTATTTTCCCCCTTCCCCACCTTATCCATATTCCCCATGATTTTGTTTCTGAATCCCACCCCCTTCAGTGTGTTTGCCCTCTTACATCCACTGCCCCTTTCTTTCCCCTTTCCCTTTTTCCATTTTTCCTTCCCTTCCTTCTGTTCCCCTTTTTCTGCCTCTTCCTGTCTCCATCCTCCCCCCCTCCTTTTCCCCTTTTAATACTTGAAAGTTACAATTTTTTTAAGCTAACTGAGTGTGTAAGTTAACTTTAAGCCAAGTCTGATGAGAGGCAGATTCAGGTGTTTCTCTTCTCCTCACTTCTTCCCCTCTATTACAATAGGTCTTTTGTACCTCTTAATGTAATGAGATTCAACCCATTCATTTCCCTCCCCCTCCTGTCTCCTCCCTGTCCCCCTTTTTAAGCAGGAAGTGTTTTTAAATCATTCTATCTGAGTCATAGAAAATTCTTAGTATCCATCACTTCTGGCTAAGTATACTGTCTCTAATAGAGTTACAATTCTCAGATAGCTATTAGAGTCCTGCTCCCCAGTAGGGACATAGCCAGTTTCATCCCATTGGATAACAGTCTCATGGATAAGTCATGAATGTTCATCACTTCTGGCTATGTATATATTCTCTCTATTAGAGTTACAATTCTTGAGAGTTATGAGAATCTTTTCACATGCTGTGATATAGCCATTTCTATCCTATTGGATAACAGTTTTTTTCTTTTACCCCCCCCCCTTTTTTTACGTTTTTATGTGTCTCTTGAAACTCTTGTTTGATGTCCAAATTTTCTATTTAGATCTAGTTTGTTCATCAGGAATTGTTGGAAGTCTTCCATTTCATTAAATGCATCTTTTTTCCCTGAAAGAGAAGGTGCAGCTTTGATGGATAGTGGATTCTTGGCTGCATTCCAAGCTCTCATGCTCTTTGGAATATCTTGTTCCAGGCCCTTCGATCCCTTAATGTTGATGCAGCCAGGTCCTGTGTAATCCTTACTGTGGCCCCTTGTTATTTAAATTGTTTCTTTCTGGCTGCTTACAGGATTTTTCTCTTTTATATAATAGTTCTGGAATTTGGCCACAACATTCCTTGGTGTCTTCCTTTTAGTATCTCTTTCCAGAGGGGATCGATATATTCTTTCAATAACTATTTTGCACTCTGGTTCCATGAAATCAGGGCAATTTTCCATCACTAAATCCTGTAATATTAAGTCTAGTCTTTTTTTCTCTTCAATGTTTTCATGAAGACCTATAATTCTCAGTTTGTCCCTTCTTGATATGTTCTCAAGATCAGTGGTTTTGATGAGCTATTTTACATTTTCTTTTATGTTTTCTATTTTTTCATTTTTGTTTAACAAGTTCTTGCTGTTTCGTGAAGTCATTAGTTCCACAGTCTCCATTCTTTTTCTTTTTAGATAAGAATTTTCTTCATTTACCTTCTGCAACCCCTTTTCCAATTTGTCAATTCTATTTTTGAAAGAGTTTTCCATTTGACCAACTTAGTTTTGAGAGAATTTTCTTTTTGCCTTTGTCCAATTGTATTTTCCAATGATTTGTTTTCTTGTTGCAAGATGTTAATCTTCTCTTGGATTTCTTTTCCAAAATTTTCCAATTAATTTTTAAACTCTTTCCTTATTTCTTCAAGAAGGTCTTTCTGTGCTGTAGAACAGATTATATTCCCCTCAGAGGTGTGTCTGAGGTAGGGTCTTTTCCTTCCAAGAATTTTTCTATGGCCCTCCTTTCTGATGGCTTTTTTTCATTTTACTAAGACCTTGTTTTGGGGAGGGGCTGGTTCACAGAAGTTTAGTCTTGGGATCCCTAGAGGATCTACTCAATGAGTGTAATATCTCCAGCTGGCCAGTAGGGAGTGCTGGTTGCTTTCTCTGGAATGTCTGTGATGACTTTGATTGAGTCCCTCTCCCTTGGCCTAGAGGGAGTGATTGAAGCTGTTAAATACTTTTGTCTTCAATAAATGGTGGCCTATTCCCTGGGGTGAGGTGATCACTCCCCCTATTTTCAGCTGAGGTGGTTCTGCTACTCACACACCTGTGTCTGGGGCAGAAGTAGTCTGTAATTGTGTTTGTTCTGGGAAGAGGCTTCAGCTTAAATGGAGGTGTTCTGAGTTACTCTCAACCAGGGATCAATGTCTGCAGCACTCTGGTACCAGAACTCCAGATGGTCAGCGCCACCACCAATACTTCTTGTTCACTAGTTGACCTAAGTCCCCCTGGTTGAACAGGCTCTAGCCCCACCGCTGATCAAGCTAGTCTGTTTCTCCAGCCCTCAGGCTCTGGGACCCCACTGCTAATCAGAGCAATCCATTGCTAATCCAGGCTCCCAGTCTCTCACTGGTCCATGCTCCTGGCAGAGTCCACCCTCTGGGCCTGGAACTCACTCAGGAATGCACAAGACAAATCCTGAGGTAGATGTTCTTCTTCTCGCTTTTCTTTCTATGTTATGTTGACCAGATTTCTGTTAAGAGGTTTGTTTCATATTATTTATGAGGAAAGATCAGGAGATTAGCACTGTGCCTGTCTTCTCTCTGCTTTCTTAGCTGGAAGCCAACCAGCATTACATTATTGCCAAGACAACACATTCCATCCATTCACTTTGGATTTGAAATCAAGAAGACCTGGCTTCAAATCCTATTCGCTATCTACTACACCTGTGAATTTGAGTTAGTTGCTTACTTTTCTGAACCTCAGTTTTCTCAATCATAGAATGGAGTTAAACTAGACATTTCCAAGCACCTTTCAAAATGTAAGTTTATGATCCTATTGTTAGTAGAGGAAAATCTTAAACTAAATATTATTTATACTCTGTGGGTCATTCTCTCTAATTCTGACTGAGAAACTATTATTCTATACTGAAAATTTATTGGCATATTTAGGAAATGTATAGAATATAATAAGCTCCTTGAAGTCTGGAACTTCTATTGTTTTATTTTTCTTTTTATCTCTAGTACCTTGCAAGTAGTAAGTATCCAATAAATACTTATTGATTTGAAAAGGATGTGTTCTTTTGGCTAACCCAATATTCTAATTACTAAAGAAATTATTTCTTTACTTTCCAACACACACACACACACACACACACACACACACACACACACACATACATTATATATATTACCAAATTTAAGAAAAAATGCATAATGCAAATATTTTAATTAATTGAATCTTTCATTCATAATTCATAAGTTAATTCAGGATTTGTCTCTTATGTGGAGGTCATCAGTATGAAAATCAATTATAGTACAATGGTTGGAAGTGATAGTTAAGAGAAAATCCTGATTGATAGAACATGTCAACAAACTAACAAACTAGTTCCAGTGTTAAGGATGACACCTGCCATGGGTGTGAAATTCCAGAGAATATGTGATGCACTCTATCTGTTGCTGTGCATAGGTAGATTTCAAAAATTTCCTCCCTCATAGAATCTATAGTTTCTATGATAATTTATTGCAACTATGCATCACCAAAGGCACTGTCTGTTGGGATAGCACTAAAATCCATTTAAAATTATTCCAATTGGATTTCTGTGTCTGAAGAAGGTGCTTCTAAGGTTCTTTTGTTTTTTGCAAGGCAAATGGGGTTAAGTGGCTTGCCCAAGGCCACACAGCTAGGTAATTATTAAGTGTCTGAGACCAAGTTTGAACCCAGGTACTCCTGACTCCAGGGCCGGTGCTTTATCCACTGTGCCACCTAGCTGCCCCCAAGAAGGTGCTTCTAAATCAGTTATTCTGTTTTGACATTGGAATAGGACACATCAATGCATTTTAGAAATATTTTCATCTCTTTTGTAAAATCTAAGACATCTGTTTTGTTGGGGTATTAAAACAATCCACAAAGATAAGTTATGCTTATTAGTTAATCAATCAGTCAGCACTTTCCACACAGAATCATAGGGTCATGGATTTAGAACCAGAAAGGACATTAAAGGCCCGTCAATATATCAATCAAAAAGCATTTACTAAACACTATGGAACAAGCCCTCTGTTAAGTACTTAAAATACAAATAAAGAGGGGTGGGGGGAATCCTACAGGCATAGTTCCACCTCTCAAAGTGGTTACATTTGAATGGATGCCATACACTAATCTACATGCAAATAACTACATAAAAGCAAGATTTTAAAGAGTGTGGATAAGAATGCAAACTCAAACAGAACTCAAACTCAAGGGGAAGAAACTAGATGCTAGGGGTAAGGGACTTTGGATGAAGGCATACACATAAGAAAGGCTTTGAAGTGAGTCTGGTGGGAAGTTAGAGAAGCTTAGGGAAAGAGGTGAGCAAGAATGTTGCTGTGATGTTGTGGTTACTGTGGCTATGGCTGTTGCTGTTGTTGCTTTTGATGATGATGATAAGTCATTTCAGCCTTAACTGATTGAGCCCATTTGAGGTATTATTGGCAAAGATAGTGGAATGGCTTGCCATTTCTTTCTCCAGTTCATTTTAAGATGAGGAACCTGAGGTAAACAGGGATAAATTAGGTTTTATATGGGGGGTCTCATAATTAATAAGCATTTGAAACCAGATTTAAACTCAGGAAGAGGAGTCTTTCTGAATCTAGACCAGGCACTCTATCTAGTGCATGACTTAGATGTCTCATCACAGGCATGTGTATAGCAGTGAAAATTTTTGGAATGTGGAATTGGAGGTAAGGTAAGAGCATGATAAGGAAGAACAAGTAGTCCATGTTTAAATTACTCATGAGCTGTACCTCCCTCTCAAACTGAGAAGAATAATCCCTTCCAAAAACATATTGCCTCCACAAAATTTTCATAACTTTTAGGCTAGTCTTACCAAAAATGAAGAGTTTGCCTATTTGGTGCAATTTCAAGAATCAGAGGAAGCTGCCCTATCTTCCCAGACCTTTCTTCACTTGCTTTTTCAGTCTTGACATCCTTTGATTAGAAGACAAAAACCTTTCATTTCAGATAAGAAGAATTAAAATGCAAACAGCATGAGAAAAACAAATATTTTGACATAGATTTATGCAAAGGGTTTAAAGAATTGACATCAACTCTTTTTATAGAATTACAAAATTTGAGTTGGAGTAAACCCCAGATGCCATCTATTTCAACCTGATTAGAAAAGTCCATCATCATTCATCTGTCAAGTCTTCATTGGATGACTTGATAGAAAGCTTACTACCTTAGAGACATCAAGGCCATCCACTTCATCCAAGTCAATCACTGGTCATAATGACTTTTATCTTGACACTGGACTTCTATGACTCTGGAAGAGAGAGTGAAACTGATGACTTCATGTTACTCTGACCCACTTAAATCTAATTCATACACAAGCCAAGGCAAGTAGCCTTGTAATTTCTCTGGTCTACTTTAAAGACAAAATATGAATAACAACAAATTTGAAAACCATTTCATCAATGCCTTCAACTAACTCATTGACAATGCTATACAGTAAACAGAATTGAGTGTCTCAGAGTTTGTCTGAGAGTGTCTAAGAGTGGGAAGGGAGATCAGTGTTAAGGGACACTCTGGAAAGAGCAATATGGTATATAAAGGGAATGCTAGAAGCATTAAAAATAAAGGTCAACTGCTTGACCTTTTTACCTGGATCTGGTTAACAATCACAAACAATGGAGAAGCTATCTTATCTAGCAAAAAAAGAGAGCCTGACCTTCAGTGGTCTTATTAGTAGTTGTTGATTCTTTGGACCAGTGGTATCAAACTCAAATAGAAATGGGCATCATTAATCCACACATAAGGATCTCTGCAAGCTACACATTGACTTAGTTTTAAAATGGTTTATTATTTATTTTGTCATGTTTTTTATTGATTTTCTTAAATTTCTTTTTTAATCTAGTTCAAGCAGTGATCCCATGTTTGACACTTCTGTTTTTGACAGAATACATATGAATACATAAGCATCTCTTCCTAGATTTTTGTAGCAGGAATACTCACAAAGAATTGTCCCAAACGTTGCCCATTGATGTTAATAGTGAGGTATTATCTTTTTACCTACAAAAACCATTAAAAATGCATTCTAGGGATGGCTAGGTGGTGCAGTGGATAGAGCACAGGCCCTGGAGTGAGGAGTACCTGAGTTCAAATCCAGCCTCAGACTCTTAATAATTACCTAGCTGTGTGGCCTTGGGCAAGTCACTTAATTCCATTGGCCTTGCAAAAACCTAAAAAGAAATGCATTCTATATGGAATCTATGTCTTTCCATTTTATATGAAATCTGAAGAGTCTAGATTATAAAGAATCTGCCTGATGGAAAGGGTGGCATAAGTGCGAACATGTTAGATTTGAAAATAGAGGGCCTCAGTTCAAATCCGGTTTTTTTTTTTAATTTGCTTCCTTTGTGATTTAGGACAAAACTCTCTGCCTCTCTGGTTCTGTTTCCTCATCTCTAAAATGAGTAGGAGAAAGGGGGGGAGGAGGATTCTGAGGAAACCATAGTAGAATGGTATTTTTGAAGCTCTTCTATTCCATTATGCTTATAATTTGTTCTAAAGATTCAAGAAAAAAGAAACAGAAAAAAATCCTTTGAAGAACTGAGATTAGGGGATGTGGAAGGAAAATTCAAGAACTGCAAGTGTGACTTCATTATTAATACTTAGAAGCATATGCAAAATATCTTTAAAACAAATGAAATTCAAAGCAGAGTGAATAGGCAATTGCAGATGTGGTCACCAAAATAACAATATCCTGATTAGAAATAACCATGGAGGAGTGGCTAGGTGGCACAGTGGATAAAGCACCGGCCCTGGAGTCAGGAATACCTGGGTTCAAATCTGGTCTCAGACACTTAATAATTACCTAGCTGTGTGGCCTTGGGCAAGCCACTTAACCCCATTTGCCTTCCAAAAAAAAACCTAAAAAAAAAAATAAATAACCATGGAGTTATAGATAGGGTTAGAAAGGTTTGTTTAGTATTAGAAGTGTTATTACACCAAAAGGTATGGAGGTAGAGTTTATATTCTCACATCCCAAATCCTTCCTCAAATTACAGCTTTAAAGATAGTTATTCAGAAGCTAATAATGCTTTCATATTGTCAATATTTTCATCTAGGCCTACCTCAGGCCAATCCAGTGATTTATGTTTGGGTTTGGAATGCAGTGAATTACTATAGAGTACAAAAATGCAATAAAATACTTTACTTATAATAAGATTAAAAAAGATAAAATTCCTAGTTTAGTTCACATAAAATATTATTTATTATTAGGCACCAATGAGTCAGAAAGTTATCCCCACAGGGTTGAAGTAACTCCAGGAAAGAATAGGTTAAGCTTTTTGTGTGTCAGACAACCAGGAAGGTAAAAGCAATAATTCAAACCCTGGTTCTCCAGACTAACTAAATCCTGATGATATCTTCCTTATCTAGTTAAAGAAAAGCCAGGGCTACTTACTTAAAAACAGATGCCATTTCTATCATAAGTAAACTGCATTGAATAACAATGCAGAAAATTTTGTCAACAACAACAGAAAAAAGAATTTTAAAATTGGTAGTGATATACAAGTGATATACATTCATACAGTGGAAATCAAATGCTTACCTAATTCTGGTCTATTTTAGAATACAAATTTTGGTCAAGAAACATAAATGAAACAGAAGGCCAAATTGTGCAAGTAAATATGATCAACTTGGAGAATATAGGTGATGGATAGATATACCTACTACAAAAATGCTACTTTAGTGGCCCAGTACGGCAGTTGTCATCCAAGGTTCTCAAAGGATATGCCAACAGAGTGTTATCAAGTTCTATTCTACTAGAATGACTTCAACCATAGAGGATACTAGAGATTGTCTTACTATTTGTTAGTTGAGACCAGGTAATAGAAAGTGTAGATGATCCAGTAGATATTACATAAGTTCTGGAATCAGAAAGGTCTGAATTCAAATCTAGCCTCAGACACTTATTTGCTGTGTGACCCTGGGTAAGTCATTTAAACCACATTTGCCTCAGTTTCTTTATATGTAAAATGGGATCATAATATTCTCTACCTTCCAACTAGGATCAAATATGAAGATTAAATGAGATAATTATTAGAAAGAAAATTAATACAGGTTTATGGTGAATTCTATAGATATGTTAGACAATATTATTATTGGAAGAAGTTCAATATCACAAGCAAAAGACAATTGAGTTATCTTTTTCATCTTATTACATCCAGAGTACCAGGCTAGATACTAGGAGAGACATCTGGTTTACATAGGTCAGGATTTGTACTCTTAATGTGCTTAAAGTTTAATAAATAAATAAGAAGGTAATGTGAGGTTTTATAAAATGCCACTAACCTTCAGGCAAAAGTAGGTGATGCTGTGAAGACAGTGCTAGATCTAGAGACAGTAAGATTCATCATATTGAGTTCAAATCTGGCCTCAGACACTACCTGTCTGGGTAATCATTTCACCCTGTGTGCCTCACTTTCTTCTTCTGTAAAATGAGCTAGAGAAGGAAATGGCAAACCACTCCAACTTCTTTGCCAAAAAAGATTCTTAATGTTCACGTAAATTTGTACATGAATAAGAAACAACAACAAATGACTCAAGTCACTGGTCCTATATCTATGTGATCTTGGTTAAATCACTTAATCTCTATGGCCATCAGTTTCCTCACCTGTATCATGATGAGATTAGACTCAAGAACTAAAATCCTTTCCAGCTCTGAGCCTATAAAATTGACCCAATGAGCTAAAATTCTCAATTAGAATAAGCCCAGCTGTGGGTACAGAGTTTGAAAAATGGATCTCTATTGTTTCAGATAAATTCGTTGTTTTGTATTTGATTTATAGAGTCTGAATTTTTAAAGTAAAGTTTAATCATTAATTTAAAATTTATTTAAAGTTTCATTTTTTTTTCATTCAAAATCCAGGTGTCTGTCATGTCTGTCAAACCTCCAACAGACCTTATTATTTACTCTTTAATTCAATTGTCATGTAATTATAGGCCTACATGACACATTTCATTAATGTGTGCACAGAGGAATTTTTTTAAGGTGAACACTCATTGAATATTCACCAATAAAGGTTGTTATTCAGTTGATCTAATGTCTAACTCTTCATTTCCTCATTTGGGTTTTTTTCACAAAGATACTAAAATGATTTGCCATTTCCTTCTCTAGATCATTTTACAGAAGAGGAAATCGAGGAAAATAGGGTTAAGTGACTTGCCCAGGATCATATAGTTTAATAAGTATCTGAGGGCCTAATTGAACTCAAGAAGATGAATCTTACCTGGCACGCTATCCACCAAGCCACTTAGTTGCCCTAACAATGATAAAAGACAATATTATTGTTCATCAAAGATTCATAGAATTTAAGATTTGAAAGAGAACTCAGAAAGCTATTTAATTCAATCCATTTTAGTCAGGATTTCACAACAGTCAATATCTGGAAATTGATTTTGTTTTTAATTCTATATCCATCTTTTTGATGTACTTTTAAGAAAACATGCAGCTTTTTTGTTTGGTTTTTCATTTTCCATCTGTTCTGCAGGCACCCTGATGCTGCTGAGAAAAGCTCTCTCCTCCCCCCACAACTAGGAGGTATAGTAGATAAAGAATTGACCTGGAGTCAGTAAATCGAGTATCAGACACTGACTGTGTGACTAGACAAGTCAGTGCTATTTGCATTGTCTCATCTGTCAAATGGGGATAATAGAAGCCCCATCACATGAGGTTGTTATAAGGGTCAAATGACATAATATTTCTAAAGAACTAGATATTTTTATTATTTCTCTTTAATTGGAAGAGATTCCTAGGCATTCATATGTTTTAAAATGAGAATAAATAACCTGAGAAATCTATATGTATACCCAAACCATTAAGGCAGAGAAAGGAAAACAAAATACACATGTCTCTACACACATATATACCCATGCACACATGCACACATGCATGCAAATATAAATTTACAATACAGACAATACGGATTATAAATACATGTATTTGGGTTTTACATTGTATCATATCATGTTATATCATATAATCATATATCAAATCCTATGTCAAATATATATGTGTAATATGTTGTGCTGTATTTATTATAGTATAACATGCTATACTATATTTTTATATTATAATATAATTTCATATAATTATAATTTGTTATAGTATATTGTATTGAATTATATTATTACATATGTAATATCATCCAGAAGTTTCCTAAAAGGACATTGGTAGAAAAGAAAAAGAAGTTGATAATGCTTCCACAATCACATTTTATATAAATGTTCTAGGGCAACAACAGAAAGGTACAAAGAAGAAAACCACACACCCTTTGATGTGTAAACAAGCACCTGAGTAAATTTGACAGAGCAGGGCCAAAGACAGTTCCAAGTTTAAAGTGAGCTCAAAGCTAAAGATAGTTTCAAGTTTAAAGTGAGCTCAAAGCTTCCCTTTATAGAAATAAACATACTACATACATTAACATATACTAGTTCACTTAATTCATGCAAAGACAGATGCCTGGGTAGGTATAATCAACAAGCATTTATTAAATACATACTGTATATACATTGTATATCTATATCTATCTATCTATATCTATCTATCTATATCTATATCTATCTATCTATATATATATATGCATATATATATATATATATATATATATATTGTTCCATTATTCTGGAATTTATTTTTAAAGGTTGATTATTTAGTTTTAAAACTCATTTTTTAGAAAAAAAATAAATTTCTAATTCTCTTTCTCCCTTCTTCCTCTCTCCACCATCCATTAAGAAAACAGACAATCTGATAACAATTATACATATGAAAAATCACAAAAAATATTTTCATATAATTCATGTTGCAAAAAAGGCAAAAGAAATGAAGTAGAAAAAAGTATTCTTCAGTATGTAGTCAGGCTTCATCAATTCTCTCTGGGAATGGATATACACTAGAATTTCTAAAACATCATTTACTGTAATTCTATTGTGCATATTAGAAATATTTATTGCTTAAGTAGATAATATGGCAACACTTGGCATCGGTCAGAAGAAAACTTCTGTGTAATGTCAAAGCACATTATAAACTATTATTAGTGATTGGGAGGTTTGGTCAATTTTGTCATAAATAAATATGAACCTCTTCTGGGTGGGAAATTTACATAAGGACTTCAATTTTTAAATAAGGAAGATAGCTGAATAAATCTAGTATGCTGTAGCAAAGTATTTCTCTTGGGCTCTAAGAAGTTTATGAACATTTTTCCATGAGCATATGAACTCATTTATCATGGTTCAAGGCTGATTGCTTCTATTGCCTTGTGATAAGTGAAAATTCACAGTTCTCTATATCAAAGGATGCCATTCTCTCAGACATTCAAGTTAACAGATTTTTGAGATGAACTAACATTTAAACAATCATTCTTAAGAGAGTTTCCTTCAGTCACTCAATGGCCTTTGTTTTTCTTCCTCATCTTATTTCAGTTATTTAGATGTGCATTTTGCAACTTAATTATTCTGTATGTAGGTCTTTTAAAAAATATAAACATTTCTTAGGGAAGCTAGATGGCACAATCTCTGAGTGCTGATCCTTGAGCCAGGAAGACTCATCTTTTTGAGTTCAAATCTGACCTCAGACACTTACTAGCCATGAGACCCTAGACAAATCACTTAACCCTATTTGTTTCCATTTCCTCATCTATAAAATGTGCTAGGGAAGAAATGGCTAATTGACATCAGTGTCTTTGCCAAGAAAAGGGATCATGAAAAATCAGACATGAGTAAAAATACTAAACACCAACAAAGACAGTACATGGTGACCATACAAGTCTTTTGATTTTTTATTTTATGAATGAGTCATTTAACTGATAGTACAAATCCTAAACATTTTAAAAACTAAAGTGCTTTCTATATGTTATTGTTATTTTATTCACCACTCACCCAATAAGTATTTATTAAGTGTCTATTATTTATTTGCCAGTCATTCTGGTAGATCCTGGGTATACCAAGACAAATATAACAGTCCCTATTCTCAGGGAGTTTAACCTAGCACTGTACAATGATAAGTTTTGTCTTCCTCAGCTCTCATATCTAAAGCATGTGATTTTCACTTTAATCATAAAACAAAATTATTTACATTCCTGTTATTCATTAGGGAAACAAATCATAAATTGTTTGCAATCCAGTACTATGCCAAGGACCATCTTAAGAAATCTGACATTTGGGGGCACCTAGGTGGCACAGCGGAAAGAGTACAGCCCTAGAGTCAGGAAGACCTGAGTTCAGATCTGTCCTCAAACATTTAATAATTACCTAGATAGGTGACTTTGGGCAAGTCTCTTAAACTCTTTGCCTTTTAAAAACCAAAAAAAAAAAAATTTGACATTTGGGAGAGAGACAGTTCAATGAATATATTAGTCATTCTCTTAGAACCCCAGTCCTAGAATAACCCCCAAATTGCCATGGTTCTAGATTCCCCCAAGATTGATTGCCTCAATTCCTCTCTTCTTGTTATTCTACCAAAAAATTCTTCAAAGGAGTTACAATAGAAGATTACAACTTCAGTCTCTTAGCACAAGAATCATCTCTAAACAAAATATATTGTCCTTACCAAAAGTGTGTTTAAAAATATTGTGTTACTCCTTTATCCAATGCCCCTTAATAAAAAGAGCCTACATAAAATCATTCCTATGTAGTTTCAAAAAACAGTTTTTGTCTGAAAAAATGTATATGATTTATAATGAAATCATTTATTTCAAAATGTTTTCTTTCTTTAACTGTCAAAAACTTACAACTCAATTCAATAAACTTTCTGTGGTAATTATTTCTTCACAGGCATCTGGTAGCATTTTCTCCCCCAAATTATAAGCTAGATTTTTAGCTTATAGTCTGATTTCTAAATTTGTAAAATAGGGTACACCTGCTAAACACAGGCAAAATATAGATTATGTTTGCAATTAAGAAGTTTTGTATTCAAATCTTGTCTTTGATGCTTATTGTTTGTATAACCCTGGCTAAATTACATGACCTCTCATTTCTTTCAGGCAACTCCCCAGGAAATTTCCCATAAATATTAGGCTAGATTTGTACTAGTGGAAGGAGTTCTTTACACTGAAGATTATATTCATAAAGATTGTCAAATTCAGAGTATACTAAAAGTTTTTACATAGCTTTAAGGTGTTTTTGGAATACCCAGTATATATTCAAATAAATCTGAGATCTTTATTTAGAAGTTTCCTTGTGAATTTATCTAATTTTTACAAAACTTTTGATGATTTTTTTCTAGTACTCTTGTGAAGAAGATAGACAGATGGATTGGATAATAATAAAATTTGTTGGATTCTAATTTGAATGAAGGTATGGATTCATAGAGGACTTGTAAATTGATCAATTGGTCAAGAGGTTTCCATATTGTTTAATATTTTAATCAATGAAATATAAAGGGAGTGATGGAAAAACCATCAAATTTGCAGGTGTCACAAAGAATCTAAGACATTACAAAACAGAGTCAACATCCAAAAAAGATTTCAACTGACATTGGGTTGAATCTAATAAGATTAAAAAATAAGGGGAGGGGCAGAGATAAGTACAAAGTCTCCTACTTAGAGGGTTAGAAAGCAGCTGTTCTGAAAAAAAAATTCTCTGCGTTTTAGTTGCCTGTAAGCTTAATATCAACCAGTAGTTTGTTGGAACAACCAAAAAATGTTATTGTGATTTCAAGATATATTAAGAGAGACATAGCTAATCAAGAATAGGTATATTGGAGATGAAATCCCACTGTAGTCTTCCATCATCAAACCTTATTTTGTGTTTTGTGTTTAGTTCTGAGTATCAAGGGCTTTTTAAAAGAAGGATATTTGCTGTTGTTTAGTTGTTTCAGTTGAGTCTGAGATTTTGTGACACCATTTGGGCTTTTCTTGGCAAAGACACTGGAGTGGTTTGCCATTTCCTTCTGGATAATTTTGCAGATTAGGAAACTGAGAAAGAGAAGGTTAAGTGATTTAAGAGTCATACAGCTAGTAAGTCTCTGAGGTCAGATTTGAATACTCCAGGACTGCACTACCTAGCTACCTCTGAGAAGAACATAAATTAACTGTAAAGGACCACCAGGATGGAAAAGGGTCTTGAGTTCCTGCACTATGATGGGAACTTGAAAAAACTGGGCATATATAGGCTGAAAAAGAAAAGAATGATAGGGGACATGAGAGTCATCTACAAGTATTTGGAAGTTTGGCATATGTAGGAAACGGCCATGAAGATTTTCATCCCAGAGAGGAGAGCCAGGAATAAGAAATGAAAGAGGAAGAAAGGCAAATTTAGGCTTGATATTGGAATAGTTTTTCCTAAGAATTAGAGCTGTCACAAAGGGACAGCTACCTTAAAATTTTGTGGGTTCTCACTCCTTAGAAGTCTTTAACCAGAGACTACATACTCACTTGTTAAAGATATTATAAGGAAAAGAAATAAGCCTTTTATCAAGTACCTACAATGAGTCAAACACTATACAAAAATTATGTCATTTATTCCTCATAATATCTGAATAATACCTGAAAGGTAGGTACTATTATCATCCCTATTTTAAACTTGAAGAAGCTGAGGCAGAAGTTAAGTGACTTACCAGGGTCACAGAGACTAGTAAGAGTCTGAGACTGGATTTGAACTCAGATCTTCCAGACTAAACCCAACACTTTATTTACCAGCCCACCTAGTCACCTTTGAAGGGGATTCTTTTGTTGGTGGGCCTAGATTACTCTTTTAAGTAAATACTTTTCTTGGCCAGGATGAATCTACAGTGTTCTGGAACTTTAAGATTTTAGTACAATGTCATCCACAGCAATAACAAAGCAGAGATTTTGGCATCCAAAAGGGATTTCTCTTCAACTTAGAACTTGTATTTTCAATGGTCAACACATTTGGCAAGCACACTTCTCCCTATTTTATACTTTGCCTAATGTTTGTCATCAGATCATTTTTGAGCAGATAATTTTTATTGCATATTTCAAATAATAATGAGTGATTTGGATTGATGGGTGGGAGATATCTTTTTATAAATGACCCTATACAATTCCTGCTCAACTAAATATTTTTTTTAATCAATAAATAGAAATCAAGGGGGGGGTTATATTGCTTAAAAAACTCCTCTTCCTCCATTATTCATACCTTCATCAAAGACTCACTTTCACCTGTAAAATATAGTTATTATATACATCATGGAGTTTTTGTGTGGAAGACATTGTAACACTTTACATCCCCATTTACATGTGAGCTTGTATTTTCATTCAATGTCAAAATGAAAATAATCATTCAACCACCCGCCCACTCATCTGTCTCTGTCTCTCCCTCTTGTATCATCCTTGTCTCATTTCCTCATCATAAAGATATTTTATAAAGAGGAAAGAAATCAATCACACTGGTTGAAAATTATTTCTGTCTCAAGTTGTTTCAGGCTAAATTTTCTGAGATTTTCCCACCTTCCATGCTTAGCAACAATCTCTTTTAATATGCCTTTCATATCAATACTTTCAATATTATTATAACTGTATCATCTCCCCTATATATACTTGGTTCACTTCAGCTGCTTTTCTCATCTTTGGTCTCTCATGAATCATTTCTACATCCCCCTAATAAGTACATCTGAGATCATGTTGTCAGGTTGCATGTGATGGTTATACTATTCTTGATTAAGAAAATAAATTGTAATTTCACTAATCTTTTACATTATTCTTATTTATTTTCCTCATATTTTCATCTTTAAATGCCCTTGTTATGACTTTGCTTTATTAGATGACTTGCCAAACTTTCTTTTAAGTGGTTTTACTCTCCATTGATTCCATTCACTTTATGATTTAGTGCTGGTCATGATTATCTTCCATTATCCATAAGATTTTATAAACAAATTTATGTTCTAACCCCACGTTTGTTTTGGAAGCTACCACCCTCCATTTGATAAATTAGATATTTGTTGATAGTGAACTTTGTAGGCTTGTTTGATTTCTTGTAGTGGCAATTAATTTGTACCAGTTAAGCTTCTTTATAAAGTTATCATAGTATTTTTATTCTGTGATTATACTGGTATAGGGAATTATCAGATAAGGAAACTCCCTTTTCCTGTGCAGATTGGCAACTTTGCCACAACATATTGTCTGACTTCCTTGGAACATTAAAAAGTCTAAGGGAATTTCCTAAATCACATAGCCCGTTGATATATTTGAACCCATGTTCCTGACCCAGAAGTTAGTTCCTTATCCATGATACTATTCTGCCTCTCCTATAATATTTGTAAGCAAACAATAATATTTAATACTACATATGTAAACATTTGGGAAATGGATTGTATATGTTTTCTCCCATAGTTGATTCATATATTTATGAATTTGGGCTATATTTTTTCTCTATTTCATGGATTTGGCCAAAATGAAGGGTGAAAAAGGGTAGATTACAACTAGACATACCATACATCTTTACTGTTTCCCTTTCCTTGTCAACAAATTGTCAACAAATTCCCAATCTAAGAAAGGAAGTCACAATTCCATAAGCACAATATTGGGAAGCTATAACCATTTTCTCTCTTTAACTAGCTCTCATTGCCTATGCAACTTATTTTATATTGCTTTTCTCCTTGTAAAAGAAGTGTTTTAGGACCTCCATACTGATGTCATGATTCATTTGGTAATGTGAAGACATTTGCAACAACTGTGCATCCAGGAGCTCTGCAGTTAGTGGTTGATTAACACTAAAGTGAATAGCTAACATCTGCTTGTTTGAGTTTTCATGCTTGGGTCTTCTCTTGGTGATAGCTAGGAGGTCCCTTTGAGGCTTGGCATCTCTTTCTGCACATTTGGTCTGTTGGACATCTGACACAGAATTACTGGCATTCTTTACACCTGAGCTTCCCTTGGCTCAGACCCCTTTCTGCAAAGAACTGCTGCTGGCCTTTTAATCACTGGGATTATAGGATTGCAATACCATGCTGACAGTTTTTCTCAATAATAACTGCCAGCAATTCCTCAAACTCTGTCACCTTCTGGCAGCTTGAGAGACAATCTGTTCCTATGGAAAAGTCCATTGTGCTTTCAGAAATTTTCACTTCTTTGAATCTTCATAGATCTAGTGCTTAGTTAAGACATGCTGGTGATTAATTGTGGATAAAAGCACTATCCCCCCATCCAATCAACATGTGAATCTTTAAGTTTAAAACCTCTTGCCCTATAAGGTCTGTGTGTGTGTGTCTGTGTGTGTGTGTGTGTGTGTGTGTGTGTGTGTGTGTGTGTGTGGAGAGAGAGAGAGAGAGAGAGAGAGAGAGAGAGAGAGAGAGAGCACAAAAATAGAGAAAGTCAGAGATACATAGAAATGGAGAGAGAGAAAAAGAGATGGGGAGGGAGAGGTTGAATTATTACTTTATTTTTGACATTGAATGAAAATACAAACTCACATGTATATGGAGATTTAAAGTTTTGTAATTCCATCCACCCAAAGACCCCATGAGGTACATAATTGCCTCATTTTACAGGTAACAAACTGAAGCTCACAGATTGAAGTGATCTATATGTAGGAGCTACAAAATACCACATAAGAATCAGGATTGGTTCTCAAATGATCTTTTGCTTTTAGGCCCAGTATTTTTCTTGAACAAAGTTTCCTCAGAAGCCCCCAGAGAAGTTAGGAGGAAAGAGGTCAAACAAGTTTTTCAGGAAACATTTCAACAATTTTTAAATGTAAAAGTCAGGGACAGAATATGAGTTCTTAAATATATGAGAGCTCTTTGGAAAACATTCCTCTTTAAGATATTTGTTTATTTTGTGGCTTTTCTTTTGTACGTTAGAATGAAATGAAAATTTTTTGCATTCCTCATTCTCTCTGTCTTATGCCTAACCCTCTGAAGTTTGATACCACATTTGCTTTGATTGTAGAGTTTATGGATCTACTATTTGGAATGATAGAAATATGTACTAAATCTTCTATAGTAATTGAGAAACTTAAGAATACTTTAACATTCAAAATTTAGAGGGTATTTCATGTTTAACATTTAATAGACATATAAGATTATCAGAGGCATCTAAGGGGCACAGTGGATAATGCACTGAATCTGGAGTCAAGAAGACCTGAGTTCAAATACTTGTCACTTGATACCTGCTAGTTGTGTGACCTTGGGCAAGTCACTTAATCCCATTTTCTTGCAACAATGACAAAAACAACAAAAGATCTGGTATCAGACACTTACTAGCTATGTGACTCTAGTCAAGTCATTTAACCACTGTCTCTGTCTCAGTTTTCTTAGCTATAAAATGAAGGCAATTAAGGTGATACAATATTTGTAAAGTGCTTTGAAGTTATTAAAGCTGTACATCAATTTTTGCTATATATTTTATGTATTTAAGAAGATGGTGCCACTTTTTTGTTATCTCAAATAACTGATTACTCAATCAAATGAAGCAAAAAGTTATTACTGATCTTCTACTATAAGAACTGTAACTAGTAAAAGTCAAAGTGCCCTAGGATACTGGTATAATGGGCATGCTTTCTCATTCTTTACCTCATGACCCTACGATTGTCAAACTCATTGCCTAAAAAAATTACTGAGTTTCTATCAACCAGATTAAAATATAATTGGGAAATGTTTAATTAAAAAGCATAATTTGACAGTATTAAATTTATAGATTCTAAGTCAATATAACAGGGTTGTTTCTATTTGAATTATATAGCTCTAGGCATCTGCTAGGGATGCAAAGAAAGGTAAAAGACAGTCCTTGCTCTCCAGATGCTTACAGACTGCATTAAAACAACTACAAACTAAACAAATTACATAAAGAATAAATTTGAAATGATTTACAAAAGTAATTAGAGGAAAGCCAATTGAATGAAGAAGACACAGGAAAAGCTTCCTGTAGAAGATGAGATTTTTAGTTGGCAGCCAGGAAAGACAGAAATTAGGGATAAATGGGGGACAGTAAGTGAAAATTCATGAAGTCAGGAGATAAATGAAGTTTATTGCTAGAGAAATAAGAAAGATGTCAATGTCACTGGATCACAGTTTACTTGGACATTATAACATGTAAGAAGACTAGAAAGGTTAGGAGAGAAAGATTGTGAAAGACTTTGACTGTCAAACAGATGGCTCCTGGTTAATCCTTAAAATGACTGAGAGCTATTGAATTTTATTGACATGATTACACCTCTGATTTAAGATTATTTTATAAACGGTTAAGAGAATAGACCAGAATGGGGAGAATTGTGACAAAGAGACTGACTAGCCACCTGTTACAATAGCCCAAGTGGTATGTGATGAGGTGATGGAGGTGAAAGCCACAATGAAGGCAGTAACAGATTCACAGGGGGTGAATACAAGAAATTTTATGAAGATAAAATTGCTAGGGATTGGCAATAGATTGGGTATCTCAAGTCCATTTTTGGAGAACTTGAGGATGATATAGAGAGCTTGCAAGCCTGGACATTCTGACTGTGATGATGGTGGTACTGTCAACAATGATGGGGAAGTTTGGTAGAAAGTTAGGGGGAAAGAGCAGATGTCTAATATAAGGTGGATATCTCTAATAGTGTATAATGTAGTTGAATGTGGGAAAGAGGATATAAACATTTTTAAAAATCTTTTATGATAGAATAAAGAAAAGAAAAAGACAATGAGTATAAGAGGGATTCAGAGGACAAGATTATTTTTGTTCTGTTGCATGGGAATAAGGGAAGGACTCATGAGGCCTAGTCATGACCTCCATGTACAACCTCAAGTATCTTGTTCAGGGGCTTAAAATTGCAAATTACACAGAGAATTGGCAAAAAGGAAGCCCTCATCTTACAACACATCTTTAAGAAAAGATTCTGCTGGGCAGAGCCAAGATGGTGGCAGAAGAGCAGTCTTTCTTAGGAGTTCTCTCCAAATGTTTCAGGAACCTTAAAATTATGCCTCTAACTAAATTTTCAGGAAACAGAACCCACAGAAAGATCCAGTGATGTAATTCTCCAGCCCAAGGTAACCTGGAAAAATAGTGGGAAAACTCTGTTCCACAGGGTTAGAAGGAGCAGCAGCTACTGAAGTGAAGGAGCTTCAGCCTTCCAGGAACAGCCCCAAGGCATCTAAGCTACTGGGAGCCCCAGATCCTGACAGCAAAAACAGTTTGCTGACCTGCCATCGCAGGGAGCATCAAGTACAATTTGGAAGATCAGCAGGGAGACCTTTACCAGAGTGATTGCAAAGTCCAGGTCAGTGTGCAATTTCCTCAGGGTGGCTGCAGCCCTCAGTGCAGCCCAGATTCCAGAAAATGGAAGCAGGCTTGTAGAGCTGCCCAGCAGAGAGCTAACCAGAAGTTGCTCTCTCAGCACTCAGCCCATGGCAGGTAAGGGAGTGGAGGGAGAATGCTGAGGTCTGTCCTCTGTCACTGGGACAGGACTCTGACTTTGACCATATTCAGACCTTGGTCAGAGTCTGGGCCCCCATAGAACAGGGACCCTCCTCACAGCACCAGGGCAGAGGGGTGAGCTTGTGGCCTTTCAACAGACCAGGAGAGCAGTCAGAGCCTCACATATTGAGGTCCTTGTGGGGGTGTCGCAATAATACTCAAATGCTCAGGAAGCATTCCAAAACCAGACATAGGCAGGGGAAATGAGTAAACAGAAAAAAAGAAAGGGACCTGACCATAGAGAATTACTTTGGTCCTGGACCAAAATAGACAATCTAAAGATGAGAAAGTCCAAGCTTTTGCATCTAAAGACTCCAAGAAATATAGAAGTTGGGCTCAGGCTATGATAGAGCTCAAAAAAAAAGATTTTGAAAATCAAGTAAGGGAGGTAGAAGAAAAATTGGGAAAAGACACGAGAGATGCAGGAAAAACATGAAAATGAAGTCAGCAGCTTAGTCAAGGTGATCCAAAAAAATGTTGACGAAAATAACATTAAAAAAACAGTTTAGGTCAAATGGATAAAACAGTTCAAAAAGTTACTGAGGAGAAGAACGTTTTCAAAAGCAGAATTGGCCTGATGGAAAAGATGATAAGAAAGTTCTCTGAGGAAAACAAATCCTCAAATATAGAATGGAGCTAAAGGAAGCTGCTAACTTTGTGAGAAATCAAGATGCAATAACAAAATCAAAAGAATGAAAAACAAGAGAAAATGTGAAGAAATATCTCATTGAAAAAAAACAACTGATTTGGAAAACAGATCCAGAAAAGGTAATTTAAAAATTACTGGGCTACCTCAAAGTCATGATATAAAAGGCCTTGACTTCATTCTTAAAGAATTTCTACAGGAAAATTGCCCTGATATCCTAGAAGCAGAGGGTAAAAGAGAAATTGAGAGAATCCTCCAATCTCCTACAGAATGACCTCAAAAAAATCCAACTCCCCAGGAATATTATAGCCAATTTCCAGAACTCCAAAATCAAAGAGAAAATATTACAAGCAGCCAGAAAATAATTCACATATTGTGGAGTTAAAATCAGGATCACACAGGACTTAGCAGTAACTACATTAAAGGCTCATAAGGCCTGGAATATAATATTTCAGAAGGCAAAAGAGCTTGGAATGCAACTGAAAATTAACTACCCAGCAAATTGAACATCCTATTCCAGGGGAAAAGATGAACTTTCAATGAAACAGGAATTTCAAATATTCCTGTTGAAACAACCAGAGCTGAACAGAAAGTTTGATCTTCAAGTACAAGATTCAGGAGAAGCATAGAGAGGATGGAGGAGAAGGGCAAATTATGAAGGATCTAATGATGATGAACTGTGTGTATTCCTGCATGGAAAGATGATACTGATAATACTCATAAGAAACTTCTCATTTAACAGAGAAGGTAGAAGGAGCTTTTATAGATGAGGCACAGGAGAGAGCTGAATTTGAAGGTATAATATTTTGTAAAAATAGAGTCAGTGGGTGAAAGGGAATTGTACTGGCAGTAAAAGAAAGGAGAGGTAGAATAGGCTAAGATATTTCATGTAAAAGAGTCACGAAATATTTGCAATGGTTTAGAAGTAGGGAAGGTGAGGGGGAATGAGGGAGCTTTCATTATCATCAGAACTGGCTCAAAGAGGAAACAACATACACACTCAAGATATCTAGAAGCAAACAAAGAGAAGGGGTGGGGGGATGTGCACAATAGAAAAGAGATGATCATAAGAGAGGACAGTCCAATATAACACATTTTCTTTTTACTTTTTGCAAGGTAAGGGGATTGGGTGACCTGTCCAGGAACACAGGGCTGGGTGGGTGCTAGCTCTCTGTGGTGGAATATAGGCTTGGGGCCTCCTGGCCCCAGGGATGGTGCTCTGTCTGCTGTACCACTCAGCAGCCCCATAGCACATTTTTGAAGAGGAACAGAGTGAAAGGAGAGAGAAGATATAATAGATAGTAGTGGGGTAGAATGGATGGAGGAAATTACAATCAGCAACAGCAACTGTGGAAAAATATAGAAGTAACTTCTATGATGGACTTATGATAAAGAAGGTGATCCACCATAGACAGAGCTGATGGCATTAAAACACAAACTGAAACACATGTTTCCTTTCTTTCACTTCATTTCTCATTAGATTTTATATTTTTGTAGGGGTAAGGGGTATTATGTTTACTCTTACAACAAGAATATTTTAGTAATATGTAAATAAATTAAATAAAATAAAAAATTTGAAAAATGAAAAGATTCTGCTCTCTTTTTGCATCAACTTGTGACTTTGTTGCTGCTTCTGTTTTATTAGCAGAATAAGAATATACTCCCAATTGTACTGTGAGCTTCATTGCTTTTATCTTTTAATTAATTAATTAAAGTATTTTCATCCATATGTTCACATATATTTTTCAGTTAAAAAATTTCTTTCCTCCCTTCCCATCCCCCTCCCTTCAGCACCAAACAGTCAGGTTAGCATTGTAGATACATATTTTGGATAAATATGTTTACATATTAGTCATTTTGGGTATGAGGAAATAGGATTAAGGAAAAGAGAAAATTCTTATAAATTGTTCATCAGATTTGGAAGGTTTGTTTTGTTTTGTTTTGTTTTGTTTTGTTTTTCTTCCTCTGGATGGAGATAACACTGTTCATAGCCAGTCTAATATTGTTGTCTTGGCTCCCTGGACTACCAAAAGGAGCTACTTCTATTAAGGTTGTTCATCTCACAATGCTGTTGATGTGTACATTGTTCTCTTGGTTGTGCCCCCTTATCTCAGCATCAGATATTATAAATCAATATTCCATGCTTCTCTAGATTCTGACTATTTATGGTTTCTTATAGAACAATAGTTTTCCATAATATTCATATACACTAACTTGTTTAACCATTCCTCAATTGATGGGCATCCCCTCAATTTCCAATTCTTTGCCAGTACAAAAAAGAGCTGCTATGAATATTTTGGAACATATAGGACTTTTCCCATTTTTTATAATTTCTTCTGTACATAGACCTAGAATTGGAATTGCTGGGTCAAAGGGCATGAACAGTTTTATTGTTCTTTGGGCATAGACTGTGAGCAGCTTTAGAGCAGGAATTTTGTTTATTATTTTGTGGCACATAATACACACCTAATAAATGCTTTCTGATTGACTGAATAAATGGAGAGATGAAGAGATTGTCAACAAATTCATAGAAGTCATGAGAACAAGAAGAGAAAAGAAAACTTATTGGTTTCCTTGGTTTTCCAGTTTAATTGGATCACAGTTAAAGATAAGAAAAGAGAAGACAAGACTAGACACACAAGGGGGGGATATGATTTTGGAGGGCTTTAAATTTAATACTAAGTAGTTTGTATCTTAACGTTGGGCAATATTCAATTTCCAGGTGCCACTGAAAGTTTCTGAGTAGGGGGATAACTTTATCAGACCTATGCATTATGAAGACTAATTTGGCAGCTGTTTAAAGGCTAGAGAGAGTAAAAGCAAGGACACAGTTAAAAGACAGTTAAAAGTTCAGAGAAAGAGAAGTCAGGGACAAGCATCTGCTTAAGTATCTCTCCAGGAAAGGACAAATACAGAAGATGTAAACAATAATCACTAAAAAAATCACAATCTCTAAGGAATACCTTATCCTTTGGATTCAATGATGGTGGCTTTGATGAGCCCTCTCCTATCTCCTAGCAGTTTTGAGAGAACAAAATGAGATTATGTAAAACACTTTGTAAATCTTAAACAACTATATAAATGTGTTTTGTTGGGGCCTTATTTTTATAATGCACCTCCCTATTTTATGCTTCAACAGATACTGATAATCAAAGGATCATTAAACAGAGTCATTTTTTCATAAGGCAAAGTCTTTTTATGATTTTAACATATTCATGAAAGACACCTCAGTGAAGGAGTGTTGCATTTTGCTTTCCAGGAATTGAATAAAATGCAAAGAGGGAGGAACTTGGAGTCCAAAAAAAAGCTTTGACACTTGTTAACTATATATTCAAGGACAAATTACTTTACCTTTCTGAGTTTCTGCTTCTTTTATGTGTAAGATGGAGAGAATACATACATACTGCATATATTACTAATAAGAGGGAGGACACTGTAGTGGATAGTCAACCCTAGAGTAACAAAGACCTCAACTTTAGTTTTGCTTCTGATACAAGACATCATAAAAATCAGAAGTGAAAGGCACCAGAAAGGTCACTTAGTCATACCCTTTTACCCTACATCCTGGCTGGATAAGTCTTGAGCACTATAGCAACTTTCTAAAATTTTAAGTTGCAGAATGTTTGGTTAAAGGTTTCCCCACTAGGAGTTCTAGGAAATCAAAAGTGCACCTTGTAACTCCACAACTCCCCCTCATTAAAAATCTATCCAATAGGGTTTTTGCAGGAAAACAAAATTTAGGACTCCATATGATGCTTTTCAAATCTTCAGGTTTTAATAAAGTTCAGATATCATTGCAAAAAAGACAATATATTTTAAAAACTATCAACTGCAACGATTGCTGCATCATTTTTTAATCTTTGCACCTTTTAGGCAATGATGAAACTATGAAGATGTGGTCTGAAATTAAAAGAATACATTTCCAAAAACTGTGTGTTTCTTACTCTTATATGCACTGAGAATAGCCTTATCATCTGTATAGATAATTCTGATAATTATTTCATAACTTTCTGATCATTTTTCAGTGGTGATTTCATAGATGATTAACTCCCCCAGTAGCTCAACATCTTACATTATCTCATAGATTTTAAGAAACAATTATTCATTGCCTTCAAAATTGTGTAAACCCTGGAATGGTCTTCCTCTGCAAATATTTGGGTTGATACAGTTATTCTTAATCTTATTATTTAGTAATTGGAATTTCATAAGTGATTAAAGTGTTAAAAATCATAATGTGACATTTCCATTATTATCAATGAAGAAAATAAGTTTGTTCCAGAAATTTGGACAGAGTGGTTCCATTTTAAATTTGTTCATCATTCTCCTTTCAGTCTTATCTATAAATGCAATTGGAATGATCTGGTATAACTGGGTCACATTTCAAACATTTTTGTTGTTGTTGCAAATTTCTTTTCCTTCTCTGCCTCTCATTGCTTTATGAGGCAATAGATCTTTCAGCATCCTCCTGCATAAAGTTTTGCAAATGAATTTATATTTTAAACTAGTATTGCTTTTGGCTGCCATGTTTGGCAAGCAAATCAACTGCTGAGGTAGTTTCTGGGTTGTTCAAACTTCTTCCTTGTAAGTGATTGCTTTATTTCAATTAAACTTCTGAAGGGAATGAGGGAAATCATGCCAATGCCTTTTTATTTACCAATATCTATATATTTTAGTGTACGTATCTTTTAAAAAACAGGTCAGTAGAACCTTACAGAATGTCTCATTGCTTTGTTAATTTTTAGAATTTTGGTGAGGATTTTTATCTTTGCTTCTAACAAATTGAAGGTCTTACCATATATAGAAAAAATGTTTTAGCAATGACTCTCAAATTGGTTACCTGTCACAGGATCATAGGGTCATAGATTAGAGCTAGAAGGAGCTCTATTATATTATCTAGTCAAATTCCCTCATGAATATATAATGAAGGGAAAGAATGAGATATGAATAGCTTTTGTACTGCTTTAGAACCTTTGTAATTTGAAAACTACTTTGAATGGATGACAGATTTTTCAGATGGATACTCTATCAACCAGCAAAAGAATATTTAGGGTAAATCATGGATAAGGGTAACATCAGATTGAAAGGTATGGATATGTTGTGATGTGTATCAGTTAGTTCATCCAAGAAGCTAATGTAATCATTGAGGACCATTATCACTGATGTTGAAGTAGTTTTCCATTAATTTCATTGAGAATTATGATTCTTGTTTTTTTTTTCTTTTCTTCACTAAGAAAAAATTGGGCAACACTGAAATGGTCTATGTTTAGTGATTGTAAACATTAAATAATAAAGAAAGTCAAGCTTTTCATCAAACTTTTAGAATTGTCCTCAAGTCACATTTTAAACAATAATAATAAAAAAGCATATTTATTGGTTAAAAAGTAGGAAAGTTGATAAATAGAACAAGGAAAAGGACAGAAAACAGCGTTTATATAGAAACTATTATGTTCCAGGCACTATCATGAGTGAGTTTTACAAATATTCTTCCATTTTATCCTAAACAAAACTTCAGGGTTAATGCTATTATGAATCCCATTTTGCAGTTGAGGAAATTGAAGCAAATACATCTGAGGTGACTAGCCCAGGGTCGCATAGATACTAAGAGTCTAAGGTCAAATTTAATTCAAGTTTTCTTGACTCCAGACCTAGCACTCTATTCTTTGCACCAGAAACTGTTTCTGGAGTCAGAAATAATGGAATTCAATAACTGGCTCTTGAATAAATCTGGAAACATAAATTAACTAAGAAAGAATTCCTGATTTGGTAAGAACTGCTGAGACAACTGGAAAATATTATTGCAGAAATTATGCTACGATCAACATATTATATTAATTTTCATAACGAATATAAAATGTATACATTATATGAAATAAAGAAGTTAATACTACCAAAAATTAGAAGAAAAGCAAATTATACTCAAACAAGATCTAAGATAATAAAAAAAGATAAAATTAATTATTTTGGCTTCATGAAATGAAAAAAACAGTTATACAAACAAAAACTAGAATAAGAATCTAGAAAAAATACTTTGAAACAAATCTATGACAGTAGTTTTTTTATCATATGTTCCAATAGAGAAGAGATCAAATAATCAAAGGATATGAACAATTCTATAAAGTATATGCAATATATATATATATATATATATATATATATGAATCTACTTTAAAATGAAAATCTTCAGAACAATTACAAACTAGTAACAACCATGTGAAAGAATGTTCCAAGGTCATAATAAAAAGAGAGATACAATTCAAAACTCCCATTTCACCAGTAAATTGACAGAGCTGACAAAAGATGGGAGTAATAAATGTTGAAGGAGTTATGGGGAGAGAAAGGCATACTAACACACTTTTGGTGGATAAATGAATTAATTCAAACATTTTGGAAGGCAATTTGGAAGTGTGCATACAGAGTAATTTACTATCCATATCTTGATAAGTAAATAAGCCAAGGAGATCATTAATTTAACAAACAAGTCTCTACTTCCGCCCAAGATGGTGGAAAGAAGACAGACACTGTAATAAGTGCTCTCTCTTTCCCCTCACAAATAAGATGAGAGAAACCTCTTAATAGAAATTGGATCAACAAAACCCAGAAAGAGAAGCTAGGAGAATTAACACCTACCAAGAAAGTTGAGTGACAGGTACAAGATCCCTCTTTAACTGTGGAGTCTTTGACAGGAGAGTGAGGTCCAGCACAGAGTCTCAGAGCATGCCTGGAGAACAACCAGCTGGGCCAAGGACCTGAGCTCCCTACTTTCAACAGAGCCCTTCACCCAGAACAAACAATAAACTACCCCACCCCCACCCCCTCAGGGAAGCAGAGCTCACTCAACAGAAAGAGAAGAACTCTCTCCCTGAGGGCCCAGCCCAATTTTCAAGGCCAACTCAGACCCGCTGTTGAGCACCTCACTCCAGAGAAAGCAACCAGCACCCCCTACTGGTTGGCCCTTGGAATTACTAAGCCAAGTGAACAAAGCCTCTAGGATGTTCAAAAGCAAACCTCTGGAAGTCAGCTCTCCACCACTCCAACACAAGATGAAAAAAGGCCAAAGAAAAGGCCCATGAAGATATGCTTAGAACGGATAGATTCTAACCCAGAGAGAGATCTAGCACGCTGAGAATATGAATTGGTCTCCAGCCCAGAAAGACTTCCCTGAAGAAATCAGGAAGGAGTTTAAAAATCAATTGGAAAAATTGGGAAAAGAAACTCAAGAGAAAATTAACCCACTGTAAGAGAAAATTAACATCATGGAACAGGAAAACAAATCCTTGGAAAACACAATTGGACAAAATACACGATGAGAATAACTTTCTCAGATCTTCACTTGGGCAAATGAAAAAGCAATAGTTCTCTCAAATCCTGAATTGGACAAATGCAAAAAGGAAATTAAGCTCTCAAAACTATACTTGGGCAAATAGAAAAGTCCTGCAAAAATAGACTGGGTCAACTGGAAAAGGAGTTGCAAAAGATAAATGAAGAAAAATCTTCTCTAAAACAAAAGAATGGAATCATGGAAACTATTGACTTCATGAGACAATAAGATTATACAACACAAAACCAAAAGATCAAAAAAATTTTAAAAAATGTAAAATACCTCATCAGCAAAACCACTGACCTTGAGAACCAATTGAGAAGAGAGAATCTGAGAATTATTGTCCTTCCTGAGAACACTGAAGAGAAAAAATCCTGGACTTAATATTACAGGATTTAGTGATGGAAAATTTCCCTGATATCATGAAACCAGAGGGCAAAAGAGTTATTGAAAGAATGCATCGATCTCCTCCAGAAAGAGATCCTGAAATGAAAACACCAAGGAATATTATGCTCAAATTCCAGGACTACCAGATAAAAGAAAAATTCCTGCCAATGAACCAGGAAGAAAAAATTTAAAAACCAAGGAGCCGCAGTAAGGATTATGTAGAACTGGCTGCAGCAACATTAAGGGATCAAAGGGCCTGGAAAATGATATTCAGAAGAGCAAGGGAGCTTGGAATGCAGTCATGAATTGACTACTCAGCAAAGCTGAGTCTTCTCTTCCAGGGAAAAAGATTGACATTTAATGAAATGGGAGACTTCCAAGATTTCATGATGAAAAGATAAGAGCTAAATAGAAAATTTAGACATCAAACAGGAGGCTCAAGAGATGCATGAAAAGGTTTTTTTAAAAAACCTGCTATGCAATAAGATGAAATTGGCTATATACCCACTTGGGAGAAAGAGTCTCATAACTCTTGAGAACTGTAACTCTATAAGAGACAATATACATAGCCAGAAGGGATGGATACTCATAACTTTTGCTGATGAGGTATTTTACATTTTATTTTACATTTCACATTCTGACTCAGAATGATTTAAAAACAATACCTTCTTTAAAAGGGGGGCAGTAAGGAGAAGGGAGGTTGGAGGAAGAATAAATCTGGTAAATCTCATTACATCAAGAGATACAAAACCTATTGTAATTGACGAGAAGGGAGGAGGTGAGAACCACCTGAATCTTCATCTCATTAGACTTGGCTTAAAGTTAACTTAAACACACTTAATCAAGTTAAGAAACTCATCTTATCTAACAAGCATTAAAGGGGGGGGATGGGAGGGGGAGAAAAAAAAGGGGAACTAACAGAAGAAAGGGAAGAAGGGGAAAAAAGAAAGAGGAAAAAGGGAGGGGGATCAATTTAAGAGGGTAAATACACTGAAGGTGGTGGTATTCAGAAAAAAACACTGGGAAAACAAGGGGAAAAAGGTGGTGGGGGGAATACAAACAGAAGGAAGATAGATAGCGTGGAGGACAATAAAGAGTTAGTAATTATAACTTTGAATGTGAATGGGATGAACTTTCCCTTAAAATGTAAGCAGATAGCAGAGTAGATTGAAAACCAGAATCCTACAATATGCTTGCTTACAAGAAACACATTTGAAGCAGAGAGATACATATAGAGTAAAGGTAAAAGGTTGGAGCAAAATATATTTTGCTTCAGCTAAAGTGAAAAAAGCAGGAGTAGCAATCCTTTCTCAGACAAAGCAGTTGCAAAAAAGAGATAGTGTTTTTTGTTTTTTTTTTTTTAGCTTGCCCAAGGCCACACAGCTAGGTAATTATTAAGTGTCTGAGGCTGGATTTGAACTCAGGTACTCCTGACTCCAGGGACAGTGCTCTATCCACTGCACCACCTAGCTGCCCCAAAATAGATAGTGTTAAAAGAGATAAGGAAGGAAACTATATCCTCCTAAAAGGTACCATAGACAATAAAGTAATTTCAATACTAAATACATATGCACCCAATGGGATAGAATGCAAATTCTTAGAGGAAAAGTTGAAAGAGCTACAGAAAGACATAGAGGGCAAAACTCTACTTGTGGGAGACTTCAACCTCCCACTCTAAGATTTGGATAAATTGAATCATAAAATAAACAAGAAGGAAGTTAACGAAGTAAGTAGATTGTTAGAAAATCAAGATATTATAGACCCATGGAGGAAATTGAATGGGGAAAGAAAGGAATATACTTTTGTTCTGCAGTACATCACACGCAAAAATTGACCATGTACTAGGACATAAAAACCTAATGATCAATTGCAGGAAGGCAGAAATAGTGAATACATATATCTCAGATTATAATGCAATAAAAATCATATGCAATACTGGGCCAGGGAGATATAGACCCAGAACTAACTGGAAACTAAATAAACTCATTTTAAAGAATGAGTGGATCAAGCAAATAATTATAGAAAGATTTATTTATTTCATCCTAGAAAATAATAATAATGATACAACATACCAAACCTATGGGATGCATTCAAGGTGGCTGTCAGGGAATATATTATATCTTTAAATGCTTACATGAATAAATTAGAGAAAAATGAAATCATTGAACTAAATATGCAACTAAAAATGTTAAAGAAATAACCAATTAAAAATTCCCAATTAAATACCAAATTAGAAATTCTAAAAATTAAAGGAGGAATTAATAAAATGAAAACTATTGAACTAATAAATAAAACCAAGAGCTGTTTTTATGAAAAAAAAAATAATAAAATTGATAGACCTCTGGTCAATTTGATTTTAAAAAGAACAAAACCAAATTGTTAGGCTCATAAATGAAAAAGGTGAACTCACCACCAATGAGGAAGAAATTAAAGTAATAATTCATAATTATTTTGCTCAACTCTATGCCAATAAATTTGACAGTCTATGTGAAATGGATGTATAGTTACAAAAAATATATGTTGCCCAGATTAAATGAAGAGGAAATTAAAAACCTAAATAACCCTCTCTCAGAAAAAGAAAATTCAACAAGTCATTATTGAACTTCCTAAGAAAAAAATCTCCAGGGTCAGATGGATTCACAAGTGAATTCTATCAAAGATTTAGGGAACAATTGGTTCCAATTCTTAATAAACTTTGGAAAAATAGGCGAAGATGGAACTCTGCCTAACTCTTTCTATGACATCAATATGGTACTGATATCTAAACCAGGAGAGTTAAAACAGAGAAAGAAAAATAATAGACCTATCTCCCTGATGAATATAGATGCAAAAATTTTAAATAAAATCTTAGCAAAATGATTACAACATTATCACTATGATAATACATAATGATCAAGTAGTATTTATCCCAGGAATGCAGTGTTGGTTCAATATTAGGAAAACTGTTAGTATATTTAATTATATCAATATACCTATCAGAAATCATATGATCATATCAATAGATGCTGTAAAATCTTTTGATAAAATACAACACTCATTACTAATAAAAATATTAGAGAGTGTAGGAATAAATGGTTTGTGCCTTAGAATAATAAGCAGTAATTATCTGAAACCATCAAAAAAGCATTATATGCAATGGAGATAGGCTTGAGGCATTCCCAATAAAATCAGGGTTCAAACAAGGATGCCCCTTATCACCACTACTATTCAATATCATATTATAAATGTCAGCCTCAGCAATAAGAGAAGAAAAAGAAATTGAAGGAATTAGAATAGGGATAGAAGAGACAAAACTCTCATTCTTTGCAAATGGCATGATGGTACACCTAGAGAACCCCAAAAAGTCATCTAAAAAACTACTAGGAAATAATTAGCAACTTTAGCAAAGTAGCAGAATATAAAGTAAATCCTCATAAATCCTCAACATTTTTATGTATGACTAGCAAAATACAGCAGAAAGAGCTAGGAAGAGAAATCCCATTCTAAGCAACCTCGGACAATACAAAATACCTGGGAATCTACCTGCCAAGGCACCCTCAAAAACTTTTTGAAAACTATTAAAAAACTTCTCATGCAAATAAAACCAGATTTAAATACCTCAGCAAACATCAACTGTTCATGGATATGTCAAGCTAATATAATAAAAATTACAATTCTACCAATACTAAACTACTTGTTTACTGTCCTACCAATCAAAATTCCAAAAAATTACTTTAATGAGTTAGTAAAAAGTTGCAAGTAAATTTCTATGTAGAAGTGAAAAGTCAAGAATTTCCAGGGATTCAATGAAAAAAAAGTGCAAAAGGAGGTGGCTTAGCCCTACCAGGTCTAAAATTATATTATAAAGCATCTGTCATCAAAAATGTCTGGTATTGGCTAAGAAATACAGTGGTGGATCAGTGGAGTAGACTAGGTGCAATAGCAGGAAATGATTACAGTAATCTTCTGTTTGATAAAACCAAAGAGTCAAGCTAGAGGGTTAAAAACTCCCTCTTTGATAAAAACTGATGGGAAAATTGAAAGTTAGTATGGAAGAAACTTAGATTAGAGCAACACCTAACACCCCATACCAAGAAAAGATCCAAATGGATACAGATTTTAGACATACAAAACAATATTATAAGCAAACTAGAAAATAAAGGAGTAGTTTACCTGTCAGATTTATGGAAAGGGAAACAGCTTATGACCAAGGAAGAGATAGAGACCATCATTCAAAACAAACTAGATAATTTTGACTACATTAAATTTAAAAACTTTTGCACAGATAAAACCACTGTAACCAAGATCCAAAGAAATGTAGTGAAATGGGAAATAATTTTTACAGCTAGTATTTACAACAAGGGCTAATTTCTAAAATATTCAGAGAACTGAGTCAAATTTTCACAAAAACAAGCCATTCCCAAATTGACAAATGGTCAAGGGATATGCAAAGGCAATTTACAGCTGAAGTAATCAAAGCAATCCATTGTCATATGAAAAATTGCTTCAAATCATTACTTATTAGAGAAATGCAAATTAAAGCATCTCTGAGGTACCACCTCACACCTCTCAGACTGGCCAATATGACCAGAAAGGACAATGATCAATGTTGGAAAGGATGCAGGAAATCTGGGACACTAATACATTGTTGGTGGAGCTGTGAACTCATCCAACCTTTCTGGAGAGCAAGTTGGGATTATGCACAAAGGGCAACAAAAATGTACTTACCCTTTGACCCAGCAATACAACTACTGGGTCTATACACTGAAGAGATGATGAAAAAGGGTAAAAGCATCACTTGTACAAACATATTTATAGCAGCCCTGTTTTTGGTGGTAGAAAATTGGAAATTAAGTGAATGACCTTCAATTGGGGAATGTGGTATATGTATGTCATCAAATACTATTGTTCTATTAGAAACCAGAAGGGGTGCAAATTCAGGGAAGCCTGGAAAGATTTGCATGACCTGATACTGAGCAAGATAAGCAGAACTAGAAAACCATTGTACACCTTAACAGCAACTTGGGGGTGGACTTGCTCATCCCTTCAGTGCAACAACCAGGGACAATTTTGGGCTATCTGCAATGGAGAATACTATCTGTATCCAGAGAAAGAATTATGGACTTTGAACAAAGACCAAAGACTATTACCATCAAACTAGAGAAAAAAAAGCATTATATCACATTCAACTTAGATCAATGTATATCAAGGAACCAATGTAAACACTAACAGAATGCCCTCTGTGTGGGGTGGGAGGAGGGAAGCAAGGATGGGGGGGGGGAATTGTAAAACTCCTAATAAATAAAATAAAATCTTTCTTTAAAAAAATAAAAATAAAGACTCCACATACATCAAAATGCTTGTAGCAACATTTTTTGTGACATCAAATAATGTAAATTCAGTCCATCAATTGGGAGTATTAAAAACAAAATTGGTATTTGAATGCAAGGGAATATTACTACTATAAGAAATAAGGAGCATAACAAATCACTGAGAGAAATGAAAACTAAAACTGAGGAACCACCTCAAACCTATCCGATTGGTTAAGGTGACAGAAAAAGAAAAATAACAAATGACAGAGTAAATTAGTGAAAACAATGCGGTGTTTAGTAGAGATGTGAATTGGTCCATTCTGAGGAACAATGTGGAACTATGCCAAAAGGGTTATGTAACTGCATTCCCTTTGACTCAGAAATACTATTACTACTAGGTCTATAGACAGCAATACTCTGACAATGATCAAATTATGAATGACAGTTTCTTTGAACAATAAAATGATCTGAAACAATTGTAAAGGACATATGAAGGAAAATTCTATATCCACCTCAAACAAGTGACCTGATGAACTTTGAATGAAGATTAAAGCATTTTTTCACTGTAATTTATTGGGGTTTTAAGTTTTTTTCTGCAATATTGATAAGAATGATAAAAATGAATAAATTCTTTAAAAAAGAAATAGTGATCATTGAAAGACATGAATAAATGAAAATCAAAGTAAACTAACCACAAAATAAAATGATTATAACAATGCACATAAAAATTATAAGACATTGAAATTGGATATTACAAAATTGTAAAAATCAACTTGATACCAATTAATATATGACAATAAATGTTCTACTGCTCCTTTATAAAAGAAAAATATATTGCAAATAAGATCAGATTTTTTATGAAATATTGACCAGTATTGTTGTATATGTTTTCATATTGCAAATAAGATCAGATTTTTAATGAAAATATTGACCAGTATTGTTGTATATGTTTTCTTTTCATTCCAGTTTTTCTTTCTTGAAAAAAATTGCTGTAATGAAGAGACCTTTCAGAGTAAGAAGGGGGAACAATACAGGAAGAAATCCAGACAACCTGAAAACAAAAGATAATAAAATATACTTATTTTAGAAAAGAAAATTCCATTTTTATTAATCATGTTTACAATTTCAGTTGCAGAGACCTTTCTTAATGTTTCAGTTCACACATCAAAGATATTTTCTATCTTCTGTAAAGACTCATCAAAAACTAGTATATCAATATTATTTTAGAGTGTAAAACTGTTTGGATTTAATAAATTTTATCTATTGAAATTTCTTTTTAACTCCCTTGAAATCAGGATAAAATATCCTCTATACAGCACAATAATGTTTTTTCTGTATATAATGTCCAAAAGTTGATTGTGTAGTCAAGCTGCCTTTCCACCAATAAGGAATTTTGCCTATGATCTAGCAAAGAATTTCTATTGATCTCAAATCATGCCCTGGAGTCCACAGATTTACAAGTCCTTCAAGTCTTATAGTATTGATGTTTGTAATGTAAATGTTAATCATTTTAAAGATCTAGTGATAAATTGGATGGGAATGTATAACTTTAAGAATGTTCTCAGTGTGGGGTGGCTAGGTGGCACACCAGCCCTGGAGTCAGGAGTACCTGAGTTCAAATTCGGCCTCAGATACTTAATAATTACCTAGCTGTGTGGCCTTGGGCAAGCCACTTAACCCCATTGCCTTGCAAAAAAACCTAAGAAAAGAAACCAAAATTTTTCCTGAAATCTAATCCCACATGATCAATTATTTATTATTAATTATCTATGCTATTTCCTGCCTAATGTTTGCCTCAAATAGAGCTCAATATCCCAGACTTTGAATAAATTTAAATACATAATACATAAATACATAAATTGAAATCATAAATTTGCTAATTTTCTTCCTTAAACCTCCATTTTTAAAATTTCCCATCTTATTGTTAAATCTACAATAATCATCCTAGTCATACTGGAATGAGAACATTGGAATCATCTTTGATTCTGTTCTTTCCCCTGATCAACAGCATGGTGTCTTTAAGCATTATCAATACAGATCTGATAAGTAGCCAAGTCTTGACTATTCTATTTCTTCAGTATCTTTTGCTTATATTCACTTCTCTCCATGCATGCAACCACCATTTTAGCTCAAAATCCTCACCATCTCTCCTCTCGACTACAACAATAACCTCTGGTTTGGTTTACATGTTTGCAATAATTTCCCTCAAACTATCTTCCACACAGGTTCCAAAATAATGTAAGACACAGGGTCTAACTTTGTGACTTCCCTGCTCAAAAATCTTTAATAGTCCCCTATTGATGAGAGCATAAAATAAAAAAATCCATTATCCTGGTGTTTAAGGCTCTCCACAGTATAATTCTCACCTACATACATGCAAAGACACACAGAGACATACACACATATACATATCTATATCTATATCTATATCTATGTATCTATATATCTATATCTATGTCTATGTGTATGTATATATCTATGTAATATATATATTTTTTTTTCATAAAGTCTATGCTCTAAAGAAACTGGTCTAATAATTTTACTGAAGGACATTTCTGTTTTTGTATTTAGGCAAGTCATTATCCTTGCCTAGACTATTCTGCTTACTTATCTCCATGTCTCAGAACCTGGTTCTTCAAGAATTCTTTGATTGCCACCCTCCCCCCACTTTCCACTTTAATTTTCATTTATACATGTTTCTATACATGTTGCACTCTACCCTGTAGAATGGGAAACTTTTGAGGAAAAGGACTATTTCAGTTTTGTCTTGCCTCCCAGGATTTAATGAAGTGCCTTAGACCTAATACAGAAATATTTTTGAAAAGGATAAATGTATTTGACTAAATATAAATACAACCATATAAACAATTAAAAATAATTTCAATTATTTTTAGTTTGTCTAATCCAATCTATTCTAGTGATCTATACTATGCTTTAGCCAATTTCACATAAGTTTGATAATAGCATCTTTGTAGTGTAATTTCACTTATGGGAGTATAGTTCACACTTATTCCCCACACCCTTTACCCTTTGGAAATCTAATCCTTTTATTTCCACAAATTTTGTCAAATTCTACAAAGTACCTTTTTGGTTGTTTTTAAAGAATTAGGATTAAATCTGTTTATGCAAATGTGTAATGCTTTTCAATGTATTGCCATGGTCCAATAATAAGCAATAAATAGTACTCCAATTATTTAAACATTTTCACATCTTAAAATTATTTTATAATTCCATTTATTTGTTCTGAATAACCTTATAAAATAGACTTCCAGATATGTTTTATATTTTGAAGATATTTTGGTAGGATATTCTTTAATTATTTCCCCCTTAGATTTCATTACTACTAAATGAAAATACAGTTGATTTTGTGGATTTATTTTTTATTGCACAACTTCTCAGAAGGTATTAAATGTCTCAATCAGTTTGCCTGATAATTCTCAGGATTTTGTAAATATATCAGCATGTCATTAATAAACAGCAAAAAATATGCCTCATTTGTCTTTAAAGTTTGAAATTTTCCTGTCTGTTATTACTTTAAGTAATATTTATATGCTGTTGATTTTATGAACTTATTTTTCCTCACATCTTTTCAGATCATTTTGCCTCATCTTTCTTTGAACCTTTAATTTTTCCCTTGTGTATTTTCATTATCAATAGACTTTCTAAATCTAAATCAAATAATAGTAGAAGACAATAAGATACATTGGGGAAGGGGGTAATGTTACTTTACTTCTTGTTTTGCTGGAAAAGCTTCTAATGTTTTCCCATAGAAATAACATGGCTTTGATTTAAATACCTATTTAATAATCATATTAAAATGGGTCCTTGTTAAAAGCCTGTTAAAAACCAATGTTTTTTTTAATAGATGAATATTAAAGATTGCCAAAGAAATTTTTTGAATCTAATGATATAATTTTGTAGTTTGCTATGATTTTAAAATATTATCAGTTTTAATTGTTTTTCCTAATGCGAATGGAAATGTGTATATTTTCTTCTCTGTGATATCTGGCACCTATACAAAAATTAACCATGTATTAGGGCATAAAACCTCACAACAATTATAGAAAAAACAGAAGTATTAAATGGATCCTTTTCACATCATAATAATTTAAAAATTATATGCAATAAAGGGTCATTGAAACATAGACTAACAGACTTTTGGCCAAGATGGTGGACAGAAGACAGGCTCTGTGCTAAAATATCCTGATCTTCCCTCATATATAATAGGAAACAAACCTCTTAATGGAAATCCAACAAAACCCAGAAAGAAAAACTAGGAAAAGAACACCTATCTCAAGGTCTGGCTTTGGGGGTTGTGGGTGAGCCAGGTGTGGAGAGCAGAGAGCCAGTGGGGCAGGGTGAAACCCAGACTAACCTAAGATCAGCTCTGGAGGCTTACACTGTGGGAACTGCTCCAAGAACCAACTGGAGAGTGGAGGTTTTGGCTGTGGAACTGATGGTCTAGGTCTTACCAGAAGGGCTGGAGGATGAGTTCCAGCCTCTAGCATCCCCTACTGGCCAGGGAGAGTTATTAAACTCAGTGAGCAAAGCCTCTAGCACCCCTTACTGGCTGGCCCACATGGAGTTACTAAATCCAATGAGTAAAGCCTCTAGGGATCCCAACACCAAACCTCTGTGAATCAGCCCCTCCCCCAACACAAGATCTAAGGAAAATGAAGAAAGGCCAGCAGAAGGGGAGGTCTATAGAAAAATACCTAGAAGTTAAAGACCCTAACTCAGAGAGACCTAGAACCTCTGAGGAGAATATGATTTGGTCTCCAGCACAGAAAGACTTCATTGAAGAAATCAGAAAGGAGTTTAAAAATCAATTGGAAAATTTGGGAAAAGAAACCCAATAGAAGATTAACACCTTGAAACACGAAAACAAATCCTTGGAAAATGCAATCTGACAAATGCAAAAATAAAATAATTCTCTCAAAACCTCAGTTGATTAAATGGAAAACTCTTTGAAAAATAGAATTAGAATTGACCAATTGGAAAAGGAGTTGCACAAGGTAAATGAAGATAATTCTTCTCTAAAAAAAGGAATGCCATCTGTGGAAACCAATGACTTCATGAGACAACAAAAATATGTTAAACAAAACCACAAAATCAAAAAAAACAGAAGAAAATGTAAAATGCCTCATCAGCAAAACCACTGACCTTGAGAATAGATTGAGAAGAGATAACCTAAGAATCATTGGTCTTCCAGAAAACATTGAAGCAGGAAAAGCCTGGACATAATACTACAGAATTTAGTGATGGAAAACTGCCCTGATATCATGGAACCATAAGGGAAAATAATTATTGAAAGATCCCTCCAAAAAGGGATCTCAAAATGAAAACACCAAGGAATATTATGGCCAAATTCCAGAACTATCAGATAAAAGTGAAAATCCTGCTAACCATAAGATAAAACTGGTTATAGCCCTACCCAGGAGAAAGGATTTAATAACTCCCAAGAACTGTAACTCTCTTACAGAGAATTTATTTAGCCAGAAGTGACTGCTATCCATTAAGATGAAACTGGCTATATCCTTACCTGGGAGAAAAAGTCTAATAACTCTCAATAATTGTAACTCTTTTAGAGAGAATATACTTGGCCAGAAGTAATGGTCACTCATAACCTTTATGTGACTCAGAATGATTTTAAAACAATACCTCTTTTAAAAAGGGGACAGTAAAGAGATGGGAGGATGGGGGAAGCTGAATGGAGTAAATCTCATTATATTAAGAGGTACAAAGGACTTATTGAAATAGAGGGGAAGAAGGGAGGAGGTGAGAAATGCCTGAATCTTCATCAGATTGACTTAAAATTAACACACATACACTTAGTTAAGTTAAGAAACTTATCTTATCTTTAAAGCATTAAAAGGGGTAAAGAACAGCTGGAGGAAAGAGGGAAACCAACAGAAATAAGGGAAGGAAGAAGGAGGAAGGGAAAGGGGAAAAAACAGAGGGGCTTTGGATACAAGAGGGCAAACACACTGAAGGTGGTGGTATTCAGAAACAAAATACTGGGGAATATGGATAAAGTGGAAAAAAGGGGGGGGGATTAAAAACCAAGGGAAAATAACATGGAGGACAATAAAGAGTTAGTAATTGTAACTTTGAATGTGAATTGGATGAATTCTCCCTTAAAATATAAGAGAATAGCACTGAGGATTAAAAAACAGAACCCTACAATATGCTGTTTACAAGAAACTCATTTGAAGGAGACATATGCATATAGAATAAAAGTAAAAGGTTGGAGCAAAATATATTTTGCTTCAGCTGAAGTGAAAAAAGGCAAGGGTAGCCATCCTTATTTCAGACAAAGTAGCTGCAAAAATATATAGTGTTAAAAGTGCTACGGAAGGAAACTATATCCTCCTAAACGGTACCATAGAGAATAAAGTAATTTCAATACTAAATATGTGTGTACCCAATCATTTTAGCATTCAAATTCTTAGAGGAAAAGTTGAAGGAGTTACAGGAAAACATAGACAATAAAACTTGACTAGTGGAAGACCTCAATCTCCCACTCTCAGATTTAGATAAATCTAAACATAAAATAAACAAGAAGGAAGTTAAGGAGGTAAATAGATTGTTAGAAAACCTAGACGTGATAGACTTATGAAGGAAACTGAATAGGGATGGAAAGGAATATACTTTTTTCCTGAAGTATATGGCACTTACACAAAAATTCACCATGTACCAGGTCATAAAAACCTAATAATCAATAGCAGAAAGGCAGAAATAATGGATACATCATTCTCAGATTATAATGCAATAAAAATCACATGCAATATTGGACCAGGGAGATATAGACCCAAAACTAATTGGAAACTAAATAATCTTATTTTAAAGAAAGCGTGAATCAAACCACAAATTGTAGAAAGAATTAATTATTTTATCCTAGGTAATGACAATAATGAAACAACATATCAAAACCTATGGTGTCATGAACTGACCCAATCATTCTGGAGAGCAATTTAGAACAATGTCTAAAGGGCAACCAAACTGTGCATAACCTACTAGGTCCCAAAGTGATCATAAGAAAGGGGAAAATATCTACATAAGCAAAAATATTACTAGATGCCTTGTTTCTGGTGGCAAAATATTGAAAATTGAGGAGATGCCTGTCAATTGTGGAGTGACCAAACAATGCAATGGATTTCTATTGTGCAATCAAATTTCAGAAAAACCTGGAAAGACCTGTACAGACTGATAAAAACTATAGTATCAGAAAAACATTGTATATAGTAATAGCAACATTGTTTAATGATCAACTAGGAATGATTCAATTTTTTGATGGAAACAGTGATCCAAGATAAGTTCAAAGAAATCACAAGGAAAATACTTTCCATGTCTAGTTCAAAAGCTGGTGTACTCTGAATGCAGTTCAAAGTATACTTTTTTCACTTTTTTTCATGTTTTTTCTCTCTTGATCTGTTTCTTCTTTCTCAATTGTGACTAATATAGAAATGTGTTCTACATGATATAACATGTATAAATTATATGAAATTGCTTACCATTTTAGGAAGAAGGGAAAAGAGGGAGGGAGAGAGAAAAAATTGGAACTCAAAGTCCTGTGAAAATGAATGATAAAAACTTTCTTGGTAGGCAATTGGCAAAAATAAAATACTATTAAAATATAATAGAATGAGATGTTGCAAGAACTTGCTTGAATTAAACTTTTGGAATATTACAAATGAATCTAGTCTTTATCAAACTCACAGATGGTTTGAATCTTTCACCTAACAAAAAACTAATCTTAACACACATTTTAATGTCCTAATAGAAAAATTCACAGAGTCCTTCATCTTTCTGCTTTAGCTAAAAATACCATTTGTCAACTACCTATCTCACCCAGGTTTTATGAAATGAAATGAGTTTCTAGAAAGAACAGTGCTAAATAAATAGAAGATGCCATTGCTGCATTTCCCAATCTTTGCTCCATAAAAACCTTGGTATTTCCTGTAACAGGAAACTGTTCACATAATGTGAATTTTTTTTCTGAATAAAATATAAATATATGAAATCCTGTATGTGTAAAACAATTTGTTAAGGTAAAACACAGACAATTTCTTATTTTCTCCAAAATTTCCCTGACCTTTGCTTGTACTGAGGATATCCCACATTGTTAGCACTTTCCCAAACCATCTTTGAAGATATTTAAATCTGATAAGCATTTGAAAAGAATAATGTCTTGTTGGGATAGCCAGGAAGATCTAGGTTCAAGTCCTGCCTCTGACATAAATTGGCTATCATTCATTCTATCAGCATTCTAGGTAAGTATAATGCTTAATAGTATACATTGAAGAGAAAATGCCAACCTACGTTGACTGAGTTTCCTCATCATCCAGTTACCTATACAAATGAAATCACATGTTTAGTCACTCACTCTTCTTTCAAACACCAAGGAGTTCTTGTGGTCAAACTAGGATTAGAAATGCTGCTAATTAATTTTACAATGATTTTAATTATCCAAATTTAAAAGGCAAATTGAAAAGAAAGACAAGAAGAAGGGAACCAGATATTCCCTGTCAAGTAAGTCCAAAAGTAGAATCAGTTAACTGAGAACCTAGTGTTGTATTATGTACCCCTTAGGCAGTCTGGGGATCTTGAAGTAGAAGTTAGATGTCCACTTTTGCGACTAATTTTGCTTAATAAGTGACTTGGGATATAGTTGGAATATTAATGGCACTCTGGGCCTTACCTGACATCCAGCCTCAGATAATTCATTAAACCATGAATAAATGGTTCAAATGAACATCATGAAGATTTGAGCTCTCAGTTCAGTGAATAAAATCCAATAAACCCTGGTATGTTCTTCATTAGATTTTTTTCAAATCAAATTCACACAGATTAGATTGGTAATCTCTTCTTCAGAATAAAAGGGGTAGGGAAAGTGTATTATAAGTAGAATGTAGTAGTCATCTTTATGTGATCACTAAGGCTCTTGCTCAAAAAACTCCATGGTATTATCATGCTAAAGGGAAACTGATTTGGCTAGAAGGGAAATGATCATTTAAGCATCTTGTATTTTGAGGTTAAAATGCATATTTTATTTATTAAAAAGAATTTTATCCCTTCTGAATATTTTAAATTATAATCTATTTCCATATCCCCCATGAAATATCAAATAGCCCTTTCAATCTCCATCTTTCTTTGAGTAACTATATGTAATTATATATACATGAGTATATATTGGTAAATTCAAATATATTCATATATCGAGATGACACAGTGCATAAAGTGCCAGGTTCAGAATCAGGAAGACTCATCTTCATGAGTTCAAATATGACCTCCAACATTTGCTAGCTGTGTGACCTTGGACAAGGCACTTAATCCTGTTTGTCTCAATTCCTTATCAAAAAAAATGAGCTGGAGAAACAAATAGCAAACCAATATAATACCTTTACCAAGAAAATCCCAAATGGGGTCACAGAGAGTCAAATATGAATGAAACTCCTGAATAACATCAACAATATTTGAAACAATTAAATCTGTTTGCATCACATATTAAAAAGAATTTAAATGATATTCTGTCCCATTAAGTAATCAAATATTAACTCTGATAGCAGAAAGACTTAGATTTGAATCCTTTCTTAAAAACTTCTTGATCTTCAATGACTTCATCTAAAAATGAAAACATTAATACTCACCTAACAGGATTGTAAAGAACATCAAATTAGGAAATATATATCAAGCATTTTTTCACTTCAAATACAAACTACTATATACCATTGTTCTAATCTAGACATTGTAGGAACTACAAAGAACTAAAAGATGGAGTAGACAATTTTTCTAGGTTATTATAACCCTCATGGTAGAAGAGAAAAGAAGACTATACAGTGAAAAGACTTCTGACTCCACAATCTGAAGAATTAGATTTCAGTAAGGAGCTCTGAAGTATTTTTTGTGTGATAGACCCCTTTGTCTAGTGAAACCTTTGCATCACTTTCTAGAATGATCTTTTTAAATGTATAAAATAGGTAGAATTTAAAAAGGAACCAATTATATTGAAATACAAAATTTTGAAAGAAATCTTGTATCTCATATTTACCACCTATAAGACCTTAGATATACAACTTAACCCCATTCTATGTCTCACTTTCTGAAGAAGTCGAATCAGGTGGCTTCTGAATCCCATATCAATTCTAGGTCTATGATCCTATGACCTGTGTGTATGCATAGTTATAATGCTGGGCAGTAGGCACTATGAAACCAATGAATGGAAGGGACAAGAAATGCTATTAAATATAGGATGAAATCACTTTACACTCTAATTGCCAAAGGAGACTTCATGGACACAGGAACTGATCTGTGCTTTAAACATGAGGTAGGAGTTCAATAGGAAAGGAGGCAGGAGGAGGACATTTCAGATAGTGAGGGCAGGAAATGCCTCATGATTGCACAAAATATTATTCATATGTGAAAAAAAGAATTAGGGAGGTGGGAAGTGGTTTGGGAATGAACTCTATTGAAATGATTTTAATAAATTCCTTCCATGTATTAAATTTGGTCAAGTTTTTGGAGCTTTACTCCTGATGAATGCCTTCATACTTTCCCACTAAATAACCCAGAACAACTTGAGGTTTTCATTATTGATTTATTCCCTTATTACCCTTCTACTAATAACTTGGGCTGACTAAGGACTGTTATTGTGATTTTCCCTGAATGACTCCATTTTATTTACTCTCAAAACATCCTCTACTCTTTAGGCACAATCAGGAGACTTATCTTCTACTTGATGACTCAGGTTTTCAAGAACCTCATCATCATAGTTTTGGAACATGTGCTGGGCATACAAAAGAAGATGAAACAAAAATAAAATGGTCCCTGTCCTAATACAGCTTAATTTTAGAAGACAACTAAAGGAACTTATCCTTTGGGGGTAAGTGATGAATCTGAAGGAGGATTCCTTCAATCATTTAGCCTTGGAATAATTTTCTTGGCCTGCTATGGGTATACTGAAGCATTTACCCTAGAAATTAACTTCATACCAAACCAGTGATGGGTTTATGATATTCAGATTACAAGGACCTGAGCTATTACATGATATCATACAAACTCATTCCAACTAGCTTTGACCTCTTCATGGTGGAATTACACTGAACATTTGCTGATCAGCTGTGGACTAAAGTTGCCAAATGATGACTTTGACAACTTCATCAGGGTCATGGCTCAGTTGTGAAATATAAGAATACCTTCTAGGTAGTATTCCAGGATCTGGATGGGAATGAAGCCACACTTATCAGTCACTTTGTAGAGGGATTGGCAGGCTTCATCACAGATGAATTTTCAAAAGTAGAAGTGTCCTTCCAGGAGTTCACCTAATAGAAATTCCACAGAGATAAACTCCTCCAGTTTCCCTGGGGAAATCTATGCCATACACTCCATATATCCCAGCTGACAGGATCCCCATACCAGACTCAGAAATGCTGTTCCTGGTGAAATAGTCAGAAGATAGAATATATTTATCCTTAACTTGGAGAAAAATGATTAACTGCTAGATCTAGGATGTGAGGAGCCCCAAACAAGTGTCCTCAGTAAAACAAAACAGCAACAAAAAAAGGACACAGAACCTACTTTCACTCCAGCTTTATCTTTCAACCATTTTGCCCTATTGGTTTGCTCCCTAACTACCAAATATTCTAGGTCCAGGCCTTTCATCAGTTTAGGGATGATTTCATTGACCTCATGCTGGACCAATCAGAAGAAGCCCTAAGTTAATCTTGAGCTGTCTTTAAACTTAGAATTGAAATGATATTTATAGTTCCAGTGAGATTTTCTTTTGGGTACACAATTTGGGGAAATAGAGGGATTGAAGTTAAACCCATGAAGATGTATTCAGTCTTTCTATGACAACCAACATCAAAAAAAGACCTATGATGATTTTTGGACCTTTTATAGTATTTCATAGTATTTTTGCTGTCAATCATTTCATTGTCAATCATTTCACATGTCAAGCCCCTAGTCTTCCTTAAATACCAAAATAAAATAGAACAGTCTACTCCTACAATAAGAACTGAAGAGGAGCTATGATAGGATAACTATCTACCAGAGTTCCTCTCCACTTTCTCCACTCCTCACAACATGCTTTGGGTTAGTTTTTCCCTAAAAGATTACTGTAATTGGTGGACCCTGGCGGGGAGCAAGTCTCAAACTGCACATCTTTGAATTCAATTTCCAGGTATCCTGCTTTCTCATTAATTTGGTCATTTGTCCTTCAGACTTAATGGATGCTCCAAATAAAGGTACAGTGTTACATCCTGGCCTAATGAGCAGATGCATTTCCCTATGTAATCAAAAAGAGGCACATCTATTTAAGCTAAAAGATAGTATTTCCTTGCCAAATATTACTTGTATATTATGACATATAAATCTGCTTTTGTTAATTGTTCATTTACTTATGAGTGTCTCATATCATTTCAGTATCAACCCTGAACTAACAAAGTATCTGTTTCTTCAGATCTTAACATTTTTTTCCCACCTGACTCCTCCTGACTTATAAGAACTCATACTACTGATGCTGATATTTGTCCTTCATCCTCAAAGAAGACCATGACATCAGGGAGGTGAACCCATAACAAGCACATGAATTGGATTTTTGTGAGGGATTTTTTGCTAAGTCATCAGTTTCACTTTCACCTCAAGAGACATCTGAAGCCAGTGACAGATATGAATCAAGATGACTGGAGATGGCTTTGGATGTGAGGCAATCAGGTTAAATAACCTGACCAAAGTCACATAGCTAATAACTGTCAAGTATCTGAGACTAGACTTGAACTCCTGTCCTCCTGATTCCAAGGCCAGTACTTTATTCACTGCACCATCTAGCTGACCTCTTGTGGTAAACATTGACAGTTTTAATGTAGACAATGTTCAGACTATCTTCTCTCAAATTGTTATGAGATACTATATATCTTCCATTTTTGCCATTGTTTTTCAGAATAATTTTTGTGTCAAAGCACATAACTTAATTATGAATAAAAATACCATTTGAAACTTTTAACCATCATTCTGAGAGAGCATGACATTTTGCCATTGTTTGATCCAAATCTGGGAGTCTAGCATTTTTTCACCCAGTTGAAAAATCTAATCAGTGTAATGCTTGGTAGCCTCTATTCAACATCTGCCTCTATTGCATCCATAACTAGCATAATTCAAAAGCAGATGGCTTTTGCTGAAACATGAATTTAGAATTTAAGGCACTTGAAGGACAAGAATACTGACTACTCTTAAAAACATGATTATCGACCCCTATCACAATTTGGAAAAAGTGATGTGTCTAGTGAAAAGCAGTAATAGGGCACATTCTCCTGGGATGCAAGTTAAGAAACAATAGTTCTAAGCATGGAACAACTGATTGTTTTAAGTTTGGAAAAGGAATACAACAAGTCTGTATATTGCCATATTATTTACTTAACATATGCAGAGATGATATTGTGAAATGCTAAGTTGAGGGAATCATAAATTGGAACTATGGTTGCTGGGAGAATTAACAATCTCAGATATGCAGAAGAAATCATATCATGGCAGAAAGGGAATAATTATAAAGACTTTTTTATTTTATTTTCATTTAAGGCAATGGGGTTAAAATGACTTGCCCAAGGTCAAACAGCTAGGCAATTATTAAGTATCTGAGGACGAATTTGAACCCAGGTGCTCTTGACTTCAGAGTCAGTGCTCTATCCACTGTGCCACCTACCTGCCCCTGTGATTTTTGATAAGCATGAAAGAGGAAAAGTGTAAAAGCCAGCTTGAAGCTTACATTAAAGCAGCAACAACAACAACAACTAAAATCTTGGCAACTGGTTCTATCACTTCCTGAAAATAGAGGAAGAAGAAATGCAAAGTGTCAGATTTTATATTCTTGGGCACAAAATCATTGACATCAACCATGAAATTAAAAGATTGGAAGGAAAACAATGGCAAGTCTGAACAATATACTAAAAAAGCAGAGACATCAGCTTGTCATTCAAGGTCCATAAGGTCAAAGCTTGGTTTTTCCAGTAGCAATGTATGGCTAAGGAAGTTGAGCACTGCAGAATTGAAACTTTTAAATTGTGGTGCTAGAGAAGACTTTTGAGAATTTCTTAAATAGAAAGAAGATCAAATGAGTCAACAAAGAAATTAATTCATACAATTTACTGGAATGTCAAATACTAATACTAAATCTTAAATACATAATGAAAAGATGGGATTCTTTGGAAAAAGACAATAATGCTGGAAAAGGATGAAGACAAGAAGAAAGGGGAATGCTAAAGGACGAAACAGATAAATGGTATCATGGAAACAACAAACATAAACTTGCAGACTGAGAGATAGTGGAGGGTAGAAAAAAATTGGAGTGCTATGGTTCATTGGATCACATAGAGTTGGACATAACTAAATGATCAACACTAAAACACAGCTGGTAGCAGATGAAGTGGGATTTGAACCTAGAGCTTGTTTCAGTTTCCCTGTACTACACCACTGGCAACAACTTTCTCTAAAACATGTTTCCAAGTTTGTAATTCTTGAGACTATGGTGAAACTAGTCCAGGTAATTTAGACTATTTGGAAATCCAAATACATATATGCAAATAAAGATATGCAAAGCAAACATTAACATATATGATATCCTTAAGAAACCAAGTAATGGTTTCATTGACCAACATCTTCATATTGTTTCAAAGTAGGACAGCTTTAGGGAAAACACATTAAAAGTTTATTTATTCAGGTTTCCAAGCAGTTTGACACTAATAAAATATGGGCATATAACTTTTCCATATGGTTAAAAAATGAGAAAATAAATGAGAGAGCACCTCATTGAAATTTGATGCTATTATCTCTGATTGAGCAAATACTCCCATTTGGAGTAGGGAAAAAAGTGTGTATTTATTCGTCCAAAGGCTATCATGCAATCAAATGATTATATTGTCTAAACCCAATTTACTTTTAAGGAAGCAAATAACAGTAGTAACTCAGGCATCTTTTCCATTCTGAACTCGATGATGAATCATAGTCATGCGACTCTGAGTAATCAATTTTCTTTCGTGCTTTTCCTAATCTGTAACTAAGACAACGGAGTTAGAAAACTGAACATGATTTATTCTTATGAGCCATTCTTCAGTACAAGTTTACCTTCAGGATAAATTAATTCAAGCCAATGTCAATTAGTTATTAATGGATGGATCACCAGTTAGGGTAATCTTAGGAGAAAAACATTGGATTTTTAATAGAGAGATATAGTGTGGTTTGCCAACTTAGTCACTGCCTGGATATATCTGGAAGAACTAGACCATTACAAATGGTGATTTATTTTCAGTCCTGTGTCAACCAATTTTCATATAGAAACTTTAGATATTAAAGGCATAGCATTTACATTTATCCCTATTCCCCACATAAAGTAACAATCTAAGATTCAAATACCTTAAAAATAGCTGAAGGACTATATGGGGATGATTGTCCTATCTGTATTAACTCCATCAATTCCCTACTATCTTGAAACAAAGAAAAAATATTCATCTACCTTATCCTTGAAGGAAAAAAGAGAAAGAATAAAGGAAAGACAAATGGAGGCTGCAGAGGTAAAAAATATGTGGAACAAGGGGAAAGTGAAGAAACATTGCACCCTCATACCACTTAGCATATGTACATAACTGTTCTGTTGGTAAAGAATCATATGAAAGTGTACATTGTATATACATACATATACAAATATGAATAGGATGAATTGAGAAAAACTAACAAAGACTTCATCCCCCATCCTCCCTTTAAAAATATCTCTTAGGAGAGCAGTGGAGTCAAGGCAGCAGAGAAAAGTCAGATAAGTAGAAATTAATATCTTCTTCTGTTCCCTCTCCTCATCTCACCCATTTTAACAGTATAATCCAGATTCAATTCAGTTGAATTCAAGAAGCATTTGCTAAGATATTATTTTGAGTAAGAGATTGTGCTAGTTACTGTGGATACAAATGAAATGTCATTGTACTTAGGGTCTACAACATTTTGCATAAACACATACTTTATAAAATAAGGAGTAAGGAGAGAGTAACTAGACTCAAGTTACTGAAGGAGTTAGAAAAAGGTTTTGAGAAATCATAATGGAAACTGATTTTGATAGATTCCTATTACTCTAGCTGTCTCTACTCTTCCCCCTGACCCCTCATTTATGTTTCCCTATCTTTTCAGTGCCTCTTCCTCCTTGAAGAGACTAGGAACTCCAAGAATAGATTATTTTTTAGACGGAGTCCATGATTCAAGATAAAAGTCAGATTTGGTGGTCCAGGTGAAAGTGGATTGAAGGGGCCAGGTACTTGAGAGATTGAGAAGAGTTTTCAGGCAGGGAGAAATGATTTCCAAAATAGAACCAAAGTCTGGGTTAAGTTTCTGGAGAGTAAAACTACAAAGAGTTTCTCCCTAAAGGTGAAGAAATATTCTTGCACCTTCACTATTTTTATATTCCTCCCCCTTTCTCTTTTTTTTTAGGTTTTTGCAAGGCAAATGGGGTTAAGTAACTTGCTTAAGGCCACACAACTGGGTAATTATTAAGTGTCTGAGGCCAGATTTGAACTCAGATACTTCTGACTCCAGGGCCGGTGCTCTATCCATTGTACCACTGTACCACACCTATTCCTTCCCTTTCAAACAAACATGATTTGTGCTAGAGCCTGAGATTCTGGATGTCATACAATGGTAGATAATGGTAGTGGATATCCTCAAATACCCTAACTCTTTCTCCTTGGAAACACGAAAATCCATTGCTTTGCCCTGTCACTCTTCAGCAGGTCCATCACTATTAATATTTCTCACAATTTTCACAACATTTTCTATGTTGTAAGGAATCCCCAAAACTTTAAATAAGGAATCCCCAAACCTTAAATAAGTTCTTCACCATTTTGTAAAAGATATATGGAATGATTCATTTATTATCGCTGTTTATAGAAAAGTTGAGGACAATTGTTTTTTTTTCTTTACCAAATCAGAATAGCTAAATGTCACAATAAATGATTTAAACTATTTGTATCATATAATGAACAAAGTTCAATCCTATTAAGTGAATGCTGTGGTTTACTTCCATCTCTGTTCTTTGGCTCATGGATCCTTCATCAATTCATATTGGCATATAATAAACTCCTCATAGGGTTTCCCTGGTCCCTTGCTCCCATGTCTCCTTGGGGGCTGTAAAGAGTAGGTGGGCCTTAAAGCCCACATGGAACCACTGCTGGTGGCTCATCTTGGTGGTAGCAATAAACATTTTTTTAATTTTTAATTAATTAATTGATTTATTTATTTATTTATTCTTATTTTGTACAAATAATTTTTATACATTACTAAAATATTCTTATTTAAGAGTAAACATAATACCCCCTCCCCCCAAGAAAATATATACCTGCATAAGTGATAAAGTAAAGGGGAGAGAAAAAATTAAAATTAAAATTAAAAAAATAATAATAATAATAATTGTAGGTATGGCCAGGTGTTGCAGTGGACAGAGCATCAGCCCTGGAGCCAGGAGCACCCAAGCCCAAATCCAGCCCCAAACACTCAACAATCACTTATCTGTGTGACCCCATGCAAGCTACCCGAACCCCATTGCCTTACCAAAAAAAAGACCCAAAATAAAATAAAATCATAATAATAATAGTAGGGGGTGGCTGGGTGACAGACAGATCACTGGCCTTTGAGCCTGAAGCATCCGGGTCCAAATCTGGCCTCAGACACCCAACAATCACCCAGCTGTGAAGACCTGGGCAGGCCACCCAGTCCCATTTGCCCTGCAACACCCCCCAGAAAATAATAACAATAAGAATAATAAAATGTGCATCAGTTTGTGTTCTGACACTACCAGCTCTGTCTCAGGTGGATCACATTCTTTAGGATAAGTCCATCACAAAAGTTACTTCCATATTTTTCCACCATTGCCATTGCTGATAGCAACTCCCTCCTTTCATACTTCTCTACTACCTTGAACTATATTTTCTCTCTCCTTTAACTGTCTCTGCTGTAGGGCAGCTGAATGGTGCAGCAGACAGATCCCCAGCCCTGGGGACAAGAGGCCCCGAATCCACATACCACTCCTTACCCAGCATCCACCCAGCCCTATGGTCCTGGACAGGCCATCCAATCCCAGCCCCTTGCAAGAAGTAAAAGAGAAAATATGTTATATCTAACCATTCTCCCCCCATGGTCCATCCTCTCCTCCATCACTCATATAACCCCCTCCCCCTGTCCCCCTTCTCTCCTTCTTACTACAGATGTCTATACCACATTGAGTATATCTGCTGTTTTGTCTCCTAGCCACCTCTGATGAGGGCAAAGATTCCCTCATTCCCCCTTGCCTTCCCCCCTTCCATATCATTGCACTAACTCATTGTAATAAAGAAAAATTTTATTATATGAAATATCTTAGCCTATTCCTCCTCTCCTTTTTCTTTCTCCCATTACGTTTACCTTTTATCTATTGACTCCATTTTTATACCACAATATATCTTCAAATTAAGTTTTCTCCTGTACTTCATCTATAAAAAGCTCCATCTACCTGCTATATTAAATGTGAAGGTTCATATGAATATTATCAGTATCATTTTTCTATACAGGAACACATGTAGTTCAACATCATTAAGTCTCTCATATTTTCCTCTTCTCCTCCACTCTCTAGGCTTTGCCTGAGTCCTGTATTTGAAGATCAAACTTTCTGTTTACCTCTTACCATTCCAACAGGAACATTTGAAATTCCCCTGGTTCATTGAAAGTACATCTTTTTCCCTGGAAGAGGACATTCACTTTTGCTGGGTAGTTGATTCTTGGTTGCATTCTAAGTTCTTTTGCCTTCCGGAATATTATATTCCAAGTGCTATGAGCTTTTAATGTAGTTGCTGCTAAGTCCTGTGTGATCCTGATTGCAGCTCCATGATATTTGAGTTGTGTCCATCTGGCTGCTTGTAATATTTTCTCTTTGACTTGGGAGCTAAAATACTCCTGGGGGGTTGTTTTTTTTTTTTGGATCTCTTTCTCTGGGAGATCGGTGGATTTTCTCCATTTCTATTTTTCCCTCTGCTTCTAGGATATCAGGGCAATTTTCTTGTAATAATTCTTTTAAAATGATGTCAAGGCTCTTTTCCTGGTCATGACTTTCAGGTATTCTAATAATTTTTAAATTATCTTTTCTAAATCTGTTTTCCATATCAGTTGTTTTTTCAATGAGATGTTTCACATTTTCTTCTAATTTATCATTCTTTTGGTTTGAAGTATTGAGTCCTGATTTCTCATAAAATTAGCAATCTCCCTGAGTTCTAGTCTTTGTCTGAAGGATTTGTTTTCCTCAGAGAGCTTTCTTGTCTCCTTTTCCATCTGGCCAGTTCTGCTTTTTAAAGCATTCTTCTCCTTAATAACCTTTTGAACTGTTTTATACATTTGACCTATGCTGGTTTTTAACATGTTATTTTCTTCAGCATTATTTTGGATTTCCTTGACTAAGCTGTTGACTTCATTTTCATGTTTTTCCTGCATCTCTCTCTTTTCTTTTCCCAATTTTTCCTCTGTCTACCTCACTTGATTTTGAAAGTCTTTTTTGAGCTCTTTCATGGCCTGAGCCCAATTTCTGTTTTTCTTGGAGTCTTTAGATGCAGAAGCTTTTACCTCCTCATCTTTAGATTGAGTATTTTGATCCTTCTTGGGATCACAGGCAAAGTATTTCTCAGTGGTATTCTTCTTTTTTCTCTGCTTACTCATTTTCCCAGCCTGAGCCTGGTTTGGGGGTGTTTCCTGAGCTTTTGTGACACCCCCACAAGGATCTCAGTGTGTGAGGCTCTGTCCTCCCTCCTGGTCTGTGAATGACCATAAGTGCCCCCCTCTGCCATGGGGCTGAGGTGGGGGGGCCTGCTGTTCTATGAGGGGGGCTAGACTGCATTCAGGATGTGAATGTGGTCAGAACCCCAGGGTCCTGTTCCAGGGACAGAGGACAGAGCTGGGCAGTCACTCTTCACTCTCCTCCCTAGGCTCAGGGAGCTCATGCTCTGGGGGCTCCTGCTTCTGGTTCCTGGATCTGGGCTGCCCAGGCCATGCTGCTCGCTGTGTGCCCTGAGGGCTGGGCTTCACGTGCTTGCTCTGGCAGAGGTCCCCCCCACTTTTCCCCCAAGTTGTGCCTGGTGCTCCCCGGGGTGTAGTTCAGGAAACTGCCCCTGCTGCTGTGAGCTGTGGCTCCCAGCACCCTGGGGCTGCCTCCGGGAGGCTGAAGTTCTTTTGCTCTGGTGGTCCATCCTGTAGTTCGCTACCCCTCTGATCCCATGGAGCCAAGCCTTTCCACTCTTTTCCAGGTTACCTTGGGTTGGAGAATTGCCTCACTGGATCCCTCTGTAGGTTCTGTCTCTCAAAAATGTAGTTAAAGTCCTTAGTTTATAAGTTTTGCTCCAGAGCAACTGAGAGAAGGTCCTCTTCTCTTGGCATCTTGGCTCCACTCCTCAGTAATAAACATTTAAATGAGAACTTTGACAGATGAAGTTGAGGAGGACTGAACAGCAATTGAACATGGTTCAGTCAGTCCTGAGAGACAGGCAAGTGCCATTATGAAAGGACAGGAGATGTCCTTCATTAATCTCTATCAATAGAAAGGGAGTCAGGTTCATATCCCCTAACTCTGAAGTGGTGGAGACAGGCACTGTGCATTGTGCACAGTAACACTACATATCCCAGAAAGGAGCCCAAGAGAAAGTTATCTTTTCTTTGTGAAGGGCAGAGCCATCCTGAAATAAGTTTGCCAGAGACAGGATTCTGATAGCATCCAGTGAACAGAGCAGAGAAGTACAGACCTATGAGTGGCAAGCTTATTGATAAAACAATGGACTCAGAAAATAGATCTGGGAGAGACAATTTAAGAATCATAACATTAACTTGAAAATCTTGATCAGTATTGGAGCCTGGACTCTGTCTTTGGGATATAGTTAAGGAGAAGGATCCTGATATTTTGGAACCAGAGGGCAACATAGTCATTGAAAGAATCCTTTGATCCCCTCCTGAAAGGAATCCCAAAATGAAAACACCAAGGAATATTGTGACCATACTTAAGAATTATCAGCACAAAGAGAAAATCCTACAAGCAGTCAGAAAAAAACAATTCAAATACCAAGGAGGCACAGTCAGTATTACACAGGACCAGAATACATCAACATTAAAGGATCAAAGGGCATGGAATATGATATTCCAGAGAACAAGGGAACTTAGATTACAACCAAGAATCCACTATCCAGAAAACTGAAACTTCTCTTTCAAGGGGTAAGATTGCCATTTAATGAAATAGATGACTTTCAAATTTTTCTGATGAAAAGACCAGAACTGAATAGGAACTTTGATCTTCAAAGGAGAATCAAGAGAAAAATGAAAAGGTAAACAGGGGAAAAGTAAAAGACTGGAATTCAATGAGATTAAATTGGTTACATCCTTACCTGAGAAGAATATTCTCCTAACTCTTGAGATTTATTACTCTGTTAGAGAATAATATACTTAGGTTGAAGGTATGGACATTCATGGTATGTCCATGACTGTAATGGAATATTTTTTTAAAAATAGGACATTAAAAAAGGGGGGGAGAACTATAAAGAGACAGGAGGAAGGGGGAGGTAGAATGCAATAAAATGCATCACATGAAGAGATTCAAAGGACCTTTTGCAATAGAGGGAAAAAAGAGAGGGGGGTATGAACTGCCTGAATCCTACTCTCATCAAATTTGACTCAAAGAGGGATTAACATACACACTCAGTTGTGTTGAGAAATTTATCCTACCTTTCAAATATTAGGAGGGGGAGGGGTTAAGATGGAGGGCCTGATAGAAGGGAGGGAAAGAAAGGGAAAAGGGAAAGGGGAAAGAAAACAGAGGGTGGAAAATAGAAGAGGGGAACACATTGGAGGAAGCAATATTCAGAAGAAAACATTGGGGAGGAAGAATAAGGTGAAAGGAGGGGAAAATACAAATGGAGGAGAGATAGCAGGGAGGGTAATAAAGGCTTAGTAATTATAACTGTGAGTGTGAGTGGGATAAACTCTCTCCTAATATGGAATTGGATAGCAGAGAGGATTAAAAATCAAAATTCTACAACATGCTGCTTACAAGAAACACATGTGAAGTACAGAAATAAACACAGAGTAAAGGGAAAAGTCTACAGAAGGATATATTATGCTTCAGCTGAAGTGAAAAAAGAAGGGGTAGCAAAAATTAACTCAGACAGCAATTGCAAAAATCGATCTCATTAAGAGGGAGAAGGAAGGAAACTACATCCTCCTAAACTGAAGTTAATTTTAATATTAGACAATGACATTCATTTTAATATGAAACATGTATGCACCAAATGGTATTGCATCCAAATTCTCAGAGGAGAATCTAAATGAGTTTCAAGAAGACACAGAGAGCAAAACTATAATGTTGGGGAACTGCAATCTCATAAAATAAATAAGTAGAAAGCTAAGGAAGTAAATAGAATTTTAGAAAACCTAGATATGATAGATATCAGGAGAAAATGGAATGGAGATAGAAAGGAATATTCATTTTCAATGTGGCACAAAACATCTACACATAATTGACCGAATATTAAGGCATTAAAAACCTCATAATGAAATGAAGAAAAGCAGAAATATTGAATGTATCTTTTTCAGTTCATGGTGCAATAAAAATCACATGCAATAAAGGGCCATGGAGAGAAAGAACTAAAACTAATTGGAAACTAAATCTAATTTTTAAAAATGAGTAGATCAAACAACAAATCATAGAAAGAATAATTTCATCCAAGACAATGACAGTAAAGAGGTAGCATACAAAAACTGATGGAATACAGCCAAAGTAGTTATTAGAGGAAATCTCTCTCTCTCTCTCTCTCTCTCTCTCTCTCTCTCTCTCTCTCTCTCTCTCTCTCTCTATTCTTGCCAGGCTATGGGGTTAAATGACTTGCCCAAAGTCACACAATTAGGTAATTATTAAGTGCCTAAGACTGGATTTGAACTCAGGTCCTCCTGATGTCAGGGCCAATGCTCTATTCACTTCATCATCTAGCTGCCCCTTAGAAATGGGATATCTTTAAAGGCTTACTTGAATAAAATGAGAAAAAGGAGATCAATGTACTGAGAATGAAGCTAAAAAAGTTAAGAGAAAAGACAAATTAAAATTCCCCAATTAAATACCAAATTAGAAATTCTGAAAATTAAATATAAAATTAATAAAATCAAAAGTAAGAGAACTACTGAACTAATAATTAAAACCAAGGGTTGGTCCTATAAAAAACAATAAAATAGATAAACCTTTGATTTATTTGATTTAAAAAAAGAAAGAAGAAAACCAAATTACTGGTATCAGAAATAAAAAATGTGAATTTACCATCAAGGAGAAGAAAATTAAAGTAATAATTTGGAACTGTATGGCAATAAATTTGACAATCTTAAGTGAAATGGTTGAAAATTTACAAAAATATAAGCTGTCCAGATTAAAAGAATAAGAAATTAAAAGCATAACCCCTTCTTAGAAAAAGAAACTGAATAAGGCATCAATGAACTCCCTAAGAAAAAATCTACAGGGTCAGATGGATTCACAAGTGATTTCTACCAAACATTCAAGGAATAATTGGTTGCAATTCTATATAAGCTCCTTAAAACAATAGGTGAAGACAGAACTCTGCCTAATTCCTTCTATGATACGAATATGGTATTGATACCTAAACCAGGAAGAATCAAAAAGAGAAAGAAAATCATAGATCAAGTTCCCTAATGAATATGAATGTAAAAACTTTAAATAAAATATTAGTAAAGCAATTACAGCAATTTAATTGTGATCAAACAAGATTTATATCAGGAAGGCAGGGTTGGTTTAATATTAAGAAAACTGAAAGCATAACTATGTCAACAACAAACCTAACAGAAATCATATGATTATTTCAATAGATGCTGAAAAGGCTTTTGACAAAATACAGCACCCATTTCTACTAAAAATAGCAGAGTGTAGGAATGAAGGGATTATTCCTTTAAGCAGTATTAATATGAAACTACCAATAAACACTATATGCAATGGGGATAAGCTAGAAGCATTCCCAATAAGCTCAGGGATCAAACAAGGATGACCATTTTTGCCACTATTATTCAATATTGTATTAGAAGTGCTAGCTTTAGCAAGAAAAGAAGAAATTGAAATTGAAATAATTAGAACTGGCAATGAAGAAACAAAATTCTCACTCTTGGCAGACGGTATGATGCTATACCTAAAGAAACCTAGAAAATCATCTAAAAACTATTGGAAAAAATGAGCAGGTTTAATAGTCACAGGATATAAAATAAATCCACAAAAATCCTCATCATTTATATATACTAGTAACAAGATACAATAACATATAGAAAGAGAACTTCCATTTTAAAATAACTTTAGGTTCTGTCAACTCCTTTTATGACACCAACATGGTGTTGATACCTAAACCAGGATAAAGAAAAACAGGCAAAGAAAATTACAGACCTATTTCCCTAATGAATATCAAATAAAAATCTTAAATAAAATTAATATTAAAAATTAAAATTAATAAAATCTTAAATAAAATTTTAGCAAGGAGACTATAGCAAGTTATTACTAGGATAATACACTATGATCATGTAGGACTCATATCAGGTAGACAGGGATGGTTCAACATTAGGAAAACACTTAGCTTAATTAAATATATCCTTAGTAAAGCCAACAGAAATCATATAATTATCTTAATAGATGATGAAAAAGCCTTTCATAAAATACAACATCCAATCCTGTTAAGAACCCTAGAAAGTTTAGAATAAATGGAGTTTTCCTTAAAATAATAAATAGTAGTTATCTAAAACCATCAACAAATATTATATGTTATGGGAATAAACTAGGAGCATTTCCAATAAAATCAGGGATGAAATAAGGATGCCCATTATCACCCTTAATATACATTGCAGTATTAAAAATGCTAGCAGTAGCAATAAGAGAAGAAAAAGAAATTTAAGAATTCTGAATTAGCAATGAAAAAGCAAAACTTTCACTCTTTGCAGATGATATATTGGTTTACCTAGAGAACCTGAGAAAAACATCTAAAAATCTCCTTGAAACAATTAGTAAATTCAGCAAAGTAGCAGGATATAAAATAAACCCATATAACTCATCAGCATTTCTATATATGAACAACAAAGCCCAAGAGCAAGAGATAGAAAGAGAGATTCCATTTAAAATAACCAAAGACAACATTAAATATTTGGGAATCTAGCTCCCAAGACAAACCCAGGAACTTTATGAACATAATGATAAAGCTCTCCTCACCCAAATAAAATCAGGTATAAATAAAAGGAAAAACATCAAATGCTCATGGTTAAGTCAAGCTAATATAATCAAGAACAATTCTACCCAAATTAAATTACTTATTCAGTGCCTTGCCAATCAAAATATCAAATAACTACTTTACCAAGCTAGAAAAAGTAGTAACACAATTCATCTGGAGCAAGAAAAGGTCAAGGATATCAAGGGAACTGAAGACAAAAATGTAAAGGAAGGTGGTCTAACTCTACCAGATCTAAAATTATATTATAAAGTAGCAGTCACCAAAACTGCCTGGTATTAGTTAAGAACTAGAGTAATGAAGCAGTGGATTAGGATAGGTTCAGTAGTAAATGACAACAGTAGTCTACTGTTGAGCTTCTGGGTTACGAACTCACTATTTGACAAAAATTATTGGGGAAAACTGGAAAATAGTATAGCAAAAACTAGGCATAGATCCACATCTCACACCTTTTACCAAAATAAGGTTAAAATGGATACAAGATATAGACATAAAGAATGACACCATAGATAAATTAATAGACCAAGAAATACTCTATCAGATCTAAGGAAAGGGAATAAATTTATGATCAAAGAAGAATTAAAGTATATTTTAAGCTGCAAAATGAATGATTTTTACTACATTAAATTAAAAAGGGTTTGCACTAATAAAATCAGTGCTGTCAAAATTAGAAGGAAAGCAGAAAGCTGGGAAACAATCTTCACAACTAAGAATTCTGATAAAGGTGTCATTTCTAAAATTTATTGAGAATTGCATCAAATCTATAAGGTCACAAGTCATTTCTCCAATTGATAAATGGTCAAAGGATATAATCAGACAATTTTCAAATGAAGAAATTAAAACTATATAATCATAAAAATTCTCTAAAACATTATTGATTAGAGGAATGCAAATTAAAACAACAATGAGGTATTACCTCATACCTATCAGATTGGTCAAGATTAAAAAAAAAGAGAAAATAATCAAGATTGGAGAATTTGTGGGAGAATTGAAGAACTGTTCTTAATCATAAGCGATTAGAGAAATGCAAATTAAAGCATTTCTGGGGTACCACCCCACACCTCTCAGATTGGTCAATATAACTATGAAAAAAATTATCATGTTGGAGGGAATGTGAAAACTGGGACACTACTGCATTATTAGTGGAGTTGAATTGATCCAGCCTTTCTGGAGAGCAATTTGAAATGATGCCCAAAGGACAATAAAAATGCCCATATCATTTGATCCAGCAATACCACTATTGGATCTGTTTCTTGAAGACATCATGAAAAAAGAGTAAAAATTCCACATGTACAAAAATAATCATAGCAGCTCTTTTTGTAATGGCAAAGAATTGGGGGAATGCCTATCAATTGGGGAATGGTTGAACAAATTGTGGTATATGTTTGTGATGGAACACTATTGTTCCATAATAAATCATAAGAGACAGAATTTCAGAAAAGCCTGAAAGGATTTGCAGAAATTGATGAGGAATGAAATAAGCAGAACCATTAGAACATTATATTCACTCACAACAACATGGGATGATGAACAACCATGATGAATTTGTTCATTTCAGCAGTACAATAATCAAAGATAATTAAAAAAACTTAATGATAGAAAATACTATACATATCCAAAGTAGAAAGTGGGGACTGTTTTTTAATTAATTTATTTATCGTCATCCATTTGCACATACATATTTTCAAGTTACAAAATTTCCTTCTACCCTCCTTTCCCTTCCCCCCTCTCCTCAATGTCAAACATTCAGGTTAGCATGATATGTACATATTTTGATAAACATGCTTACAGATTAGTATTAGTTATTTTTGGTATGAGGAATTAGGATTAAGGGAAAGAGATACATGAGATAATTTATATAAAATGTTCAGTCCATAGCCAATCTAATATAATTGTCCTAGCTCTCTGAACTGCTGAGAAGAGCTGCTTCCATCAAGAGTGTTCATCTCACAATGTTATTGCTGATGTGTACATTGTTCTCTTGGTTCTATTCCCTTTCTTCAGCATTAGATCTTGAAAGTCATTCCATACTTCTCTAGAGTCTGACTGTTTATGGTTTCTTCTAGAACAGTAGTATTCCATAGTATTCATGGACCATAACCTGTTTAACCATTCCACAATTGATGGGCATCCCCTCAATTTCCAATGCTTTGTCACTACAAAAAGGGCTATTATGAATATTTTGGAACAAGTAGGATTTTCCCTTTTTTATAATTTCTTCTGGATATAGACTTAGAATTGAAATTGCTTGGTCAAAGGTTATGAAGAGTTTTATTGTTCTTTAGGGATAGTTCCATATTGCCCTCCAGAAAAGTTGGATCTGTTCACAACTCCATCAGCAATACATCAGTGTTCCATACGTTTCACAACCTCTCCAACATTGATTATTTTCACTTTTTCTGATCTTGAACAACCTGATAGGTATGAGGTGATACCTCATGTTGTTTTAATTTGCATTTCTCTAATCAATAATGTTTTAAAGTATTTTTCATATGATTATATATAGCTTTAATTTCTTCATTTGAAAAATGTCTGTTCATATCATTTGACTATTTACCAATTGTGGAATAACTTATGACCTTATAGATTTGATTTAATTCTCTATAAATTTTAGAAATGAGACCTTTATCAGAACTTCTAATTGTGAAAAGTGTTTCCTAGCTTTCTTCTTTCCTTCTAATTTTAGCAGCATTCATTTTATTAGTGTAAAAACTTTTTAATTTAATATAGTAAAAGTCATTCATTTTGCAGTTTAGAATGTGCTCTAATTCTTGTTAGGTCATAAATTTATCCCCCCTTTCCATAGATCTGATAGACAGAGTATTTGGTATATTAATTTATCTATGGTGTCACTCTTTATGTCTAAATCCTGTACCCATTTTGACTTTATTTTGGGACCTTTATTTAGGGAACTAGAATTTAAATGAAGATAAAAGTTTATTCAATTTTTAAAAGTTGTATTATGTATTATGTTATTTTTTCCTTCTCTAATGGCTCCTTTCTTCCATATGAATCCTATTCTTCTCCCTATCATGATCAATTTTGTTCAGCAAGATTACAATTGTAGAGCCTTTGCTATATTACTTTCTATCAGAGGGAGTAGAGAGGGAAGGGAGGGAGAAAAATGTAAAACTCAAAATCTTGCAAAAAAGATTGGTAAAAACTGCATGTAGTTGTAAACACAAATAAATAAAATATTTTTAAAATCCATAATGAAAGCAGACTAAAGATAGACAAAGGAGAAAAGATACCACAATACTCCAAATGAATGATAATTTTCCCACCACTCTAGAGAAAAAAATCCTATTCACTTCAATTTCTCTCATATGTGAGTCTTTTCCCTACTCACTCATTTTCTTATTTCTGGGGGAACAAGTAGCTAAATAGGGATAATATGGAATATACATGTGGATAGCATGTTGTTTTGTTTTCTCAAATAAACAAAAGTTCCATGCCAGATATTCTCAAGGTTCTAGCCTGGATCTGCAGCAATTTAGCTAGAGGTTAAAAAGCAGCCCTCAGTTTATCACCCACACCTTTCTGTTGGGCTTATCAGCCAGAAGATGAATTATTATTTTCCACTCATTGCACAGCTTTGATTGAATGACTCATGCTTTTTATCTTCTTTCCTTATTTTTGTATTCAGTTTTGGGGAATGGATTATGTTTTATTTCATTAGTTCTAAGGAAAGTTGCAATCATCAATGTGTCCAGTTTGTATAATTCTTGAATAAATCAATGTATGTTGAATCTAGTTGGAACACTGATATTCTTAAATTTATCTTCCTGTACTTAGTAGAATGTTTCAGTTGCAATATGTAAATATTGCACATTATTTTATCCACCATAGCTGAAATCTTATAGGGACCAAAAAGGTTTTTTTAACCCTTCCCAAACAGCAATTTTGAAAAAGGGAACTAATTCTCATCACTTCTGTAAGTAGATAAAATGGTAGTTACAATATTCTCTGAAACAGTTTACAAAAGAAGTAAGCCTTTACCCTGAGAGAATTCACCTGTTTTCCTTCTTCTTATATCAGTTTATTCAAAATAATAGGATAATATAATAATAATATTTCACAAGCTAAATATGCACAGCCTCTTTTGTAATCTCCTCCGTATGGTATGTTAAAACCTTCTCTACTTATCTCCTTCTCTCATCTTTTGTTTTTGATTTGGTTCATCAACCTCTAATCAACTACTTTTATTTTAGTTTTTGCAAGGCAATGGGGTTAAGTGATTTGGCCAAGATCACACAACTAGGTAATTATTAAGTGCCTGAGGTCACATTTGAACTCAGGTCCTCCTGACTCCAGGGCCAGTGCTCTATCCATTGCACCACCTTAGATGTCCTCACTAATCAACTATTAAAGTAACTATCAATCAACAAAAATGAAGTGGTATAGATACAGAGACAAAAGGGAAGCAATCCTTAACCTCAAGAAGCTTATATTCTAATAGAGGAGATAAAAATAAAACATAAATTAAATGCAAAGTAACCTTGCAGGGAAAATCTCTAAGGACTACAAAATGGAAAATGATATTTCTGTATATATTGAATCCTTTTGACAGATTGTAAACTTTAAAGACAAAAGATAATGTTTTATTCATCTTTGTATGTCCCAGTGATTTGCATGGCAATTTACAAATATTAAATGTTAAATATATGTCTGAAGCTTTGATTTCGATTCTTAGTTTATAAAGATCCATTAATTTCATTAGTTCTATTTTCTAAAAGTCTTTCTTTCAATATTCTGAGTCTACTGCACTCATTCTGTCAGCTGATCAACTATTTGGTTATCTGGTTTAATTTATATTCAGTACCTCCAGTGCATATTATTCTATTAGCCTTTTTAGATTTCTTAGATAATCACAGAGTACTGGAACCAAGGCTTTCTCATCCATGTTGTTGTTGTTATTGCTGTTGTTGTAGTGTCATTTAAACCATGTTTGGCTCTTCATGACCCTATTTGGGTCTTTCTTGGCAAAGATAAAAATTGCATGAACTTATATCAAGTAAAATGAGCAGAACCAGGAGAACACTATGCAACATTGTGCAATGATCAGTTGTAACAGACTTAGCTCTTCTCATTAACAAACAGTGATTAAAGATAATTCTAAAAGACCTGCAATGAAAATACCATTCACACTCAGAAAAACGTAAATCAAAGCATACTATTTTAACATTTTAAATTTGCTTTCTGCTTTTTACTTCTTGTGATCTTTCCCCTTTTGTTCTGATTCTTCTTTCATAGCATAACTAATATGGAAATATTTGTAATATGAATGTACATGTATAGCATATCAAATCACTGGCAATTGTATCATTGGACAAGGGAAGAATAGGAGGGAGAAAACTACAAAAGTGAATTTTTACATATAATCAGGAAAATATATGTTAAAAAAATAAGTGCAAAGATACTGGAGTGGTTTGTCATTTCCTTCTCCAATTCATTTTACAGGTGGGAAAACTGAGGCAAACAGCATTAAGTGATTTTCTCAGGGTCACAGTTAGAAGGGTCTATGGTCAGATTTAAACTTAGGTCATATTAACTCCAAGGCCAGCACTCTTTGCACTACCTAATCAATTTGTCATCTTTAGTTTTCATTAAATGTTTATATACCTGTTGAAAATTATAAACAATATTTATAAATTTAAAAAAAGAATATTAGAGCTGAAATAAATTGGGAATCTGAGGGCTGTAGAGGTTAATTGTCATTAGCAAGATCACACAGCTAGTCAGGTCAGGAAGAAGAAACAATACAGTTATTTGTTTAAATAGTTCAGATTTTTTATTTCCTTTACAAATAGATGGAATGTTTTTAAAATCATATGATTTGACCATAGTTTCAATTTTCAACATTTATGATACTGCTGAGAGACTTGCAAATACCATTCATATGAACATATTTCTATTTGGCAAAAGAAAATTAATACTTCAAAATTATATTATCATTATTTTTCTTTCCCATTCCTGTCTTACATATACAATTTAATTGCACTTTAATTTAATCACAGTCATATTGCTACAGATGCTTGAAGAGATATCATGACACTATCCTGGTAAGATTATAGTTTCAATGTTTAATAAAGATGTGGTATTGCTGTAATCAAGAAACACTACATATCTATATGAAAATTATGCCCCATGTCTTAGTGTAAAGATGAACAGCGTGAGTAACTGATATATGTTTGTCTGGAATTTTAGTTTCCACTTTGGGTTTATGACGAAAGAGTAGCTAAATGATACACATTATCCTGACTTAAAGGAATTTTGTAAAAGTGGAGCATAAGCATCTGCTTAGCAATTTTAAACTCAAACCTGCTTTTTTTCAAAAAAAAAAGGATAGTTGAAACATACATAGAAGAAAATTCAAGGTTTTATGCCCAATTTGCAATTAAACAATTAGAGAATTTAGGTTTATAGTGAGCTTTACTAAATACATCTTCAGTGTGCTAAAATATAGCCTAATTGCTTGTTAATAGAAACAAAAAAGTTCTTTCTAATTAGGTTAACACTACATTTAGCAATCTGTGTAAACTTGCTTTGGATTACTAGGTGGTAACCAAGAGCTAGTAATTTCATTTTCTTTCTCTAAACACTAATATTCCCATGTGGTAGAGTTAACCATGGATTTCAGAGAACCTAAGCAGAACTTTCTGCCATTCTCCAATGGAGGCCTCCATCATATTCTTCCACTGTTCAACCTATCTCAAGATACAAAAAAGGTGGCAATATTCAAGCTTTTCTTCCACATACCCCTATCACATCATATACAGAAAACTGCAATCAGAATTGTAGCTTTTCTTTTTTTCCCCCTCTGTGGATTCTTTTTGCTTTGTAAAAGGTCTAGGGATTGAAGTATTCTCTGGGGATTCAGGTTCTGCTAGCATGTGTAATCCTGAATGTCTCTTTCAGTTCTGCTATGGGATTATGAAATGGACTCAACCTAAAAAAGACTGGTCATGTTGAAATTGTATTTCTTAAGAAAAAAGGGCTTTGCTTGAAAGTTCTTTATTTGAGTCAGTTAGGTGGCATAATGGATTTAGCACCAGCCCTGGAATCAGGAGGATCTGAGTTCAAAGCCAGCCTCAGACATTTAATATTTAATTATTGTGTGACCTTGAGCAAGTCACTTAACCCCATTGCCTTGCAAAAAAACAAAAAAAAGTGTCTTATTTGCAAATCATAAAGGACTTAATGATATTGAACAGCTTATATTCCTACCTAGGAAAATGATATTGATAACTCATATGAACTTTCTCATTTATAAGGGTAGTTAGAAGGAGCATGTATAGACAAGGCATGGATGGGAGTTGAATTTGAAGATATAATAAATTCAAAAAATAGGGCTAATTGGTAAGAAATGAATGTACTGGGGGAAAAGGGAAAGGAAAGGTAGAATGGGGTAAACTATTTTATATAAAAGAGACAAGAAAAAACTTGGGCAGTGGAGATAAAGAGGGGAAAGTGAGGGCGAGCGAATGAGTCTTACTCTCATCAGAATTGACTCAGAGAGGGAATGACACACACACTCAAATGGGTATAGAAATCTATCTTACCCTAGAAGAAAATTGAAGAGGAAAGGGATTGTGAGAAAAGGGATGGGGAATGTGGGGTCGAAGGTACCAGAAGGGAGGGAAGATTGTGGGAGCGGGAATTCAAATGCAAAACTCTTTTGAGGGAGGACAGAGTGAAAAAAGAGAGAGAATAGAATAAATGAGGATGGATGGGGGAATAGGATAGAGGAAAATATAATTAGCAATAGCAATTGTGGGAAAAATTATTGAAACAAGTTTCTCTAACAAAGACCTCATATCTCAAACATAGAGAACTGAGTCACATTTATGAAAAATAAGAGCCATTCCCCAATTGATAAATGATCAAGAAATATGAACAGTTTTCTGAGGAGAATATCAATGTAATCAATTTAAATCATTTTTTAAAATGTCCCAACTTACTAAGGAACATATGACAAATATTGGAAGAAATGTAAGGAAATTGAGCTATGGATGTGTTGTTGGAGGAATTGTGAAATGATTCAACAATTATCTAGAGCAAATTGAAACTATGCCAAAGGGACTATAAAACCATGTCTACCCTTTGATTTAGCAGTGTCACTGCTAGGTCAATATTGCAGAAGAGAAGAAATATGAGAAGAAAAGAATCTATGTATATGGGGACATTTATAGTAATTATTTTCTGATGGTGGGGAGCTCAAGATTTAGGCGATACCCAATGACTAAGGAATGGTGAAAATTTGTGGTATGTGATTGAGATGAAATGCTATTCCATTATGGGAAACGATGAACAGGATGCTCTCAGTAAAAAATCTCCATGAACAGATGCAATGGGAAATATACTTTATGCAAAAATAACAGCAATATTGAAGGATGATCAGCTGTGAATGACTTATCTTTTTCTCAACAATGCTGCGATCCAAGAGAACTCTGAAGCTCTTATGATAAAGAATACTACTATGTATCCCAAAGAAAGAGATGATGGTACCTGAATACAGACTGAAGTAAACTTTTTTCATTTTATTTTTCTCGATGTTTCTCTTTTTTGGGGGGGATTATATTTACTTTTACAATATAACTATTGTAGAAATATTTTTCTTGTCTATGCACTTTTAGCCTATACCAAGTAACTTGCTTTCACAAAGAGGGAAAGTTAGCTGGTAGGAAGGGAGAGAATTTGAAATTCAAGCTTTTGGAAGTGAATGTTGAAACTTTTTTTGCATGTAACTGGAGAAAAATTAAATTATAATTTTTAATTGCCTTATTTGGAGGAGGAAGGAGAAATAAACAAAGCAGACTAAGCAATTGGAACTTGTGAATCAAAATTCAAGCTTGAGGTAGTATATTGGACAATCCACAACAGGAAGTCAACTGAACTTGATCTTCTTATTAGTCTATAATGCAAAGGAGATCTTTCAGATAGTTAGCTGTCCAAAAATAAATTGATCTATCTTATTAAGTAGTGAGTGTTCATGACTGGAGGTATTTTATCAATGACTAATTGAGCATCCATCAAGGATGTTGTAGAAGAAATTTCTATATAAGGTGGATGGTTGAGGAACCTGACACCAGTTCTTTGATTCCATGTTTCTATGGTCAAAACTAACAATCAACATGAAGGGGTTATCTATCTGATCATTTTTCAAAGAACCAGTAACTCCAATATACTTAAGGGTAGCAAACCTTCCTTTCTAACTGCTATGTGATATCAAAGCAAATGAAAGACTCACAAGAGAAGATATGAAACAGGTTGTAGAAAAGTGATATTTGGAAAGTAGGGACCACCTAAAAGTAGTTATAAGCAAGGATAAAACAATATTTAATTTGTGATGATCAATTCAGGTTTGTCACTTTGGCATCTTTTCTGAGTTTTCAATATACACAAAATGTATATAAATCTCAAATGAATGACATGTGTAGGCTAAGATCTAATCATTTAAATGACACACCAAAGACAGAAAAATCTGTTATTTTAATTAATCTCTCATTTAAAACTTTCCATAAACTTGGTACTAAATTACTCAATTTATGTAGCACTTAAGTTCCAAGCACTGCACTGAACACTTTATAACAATGATCCTCATGATCCTCACAACAATCCTGGGAGGTTGGTGCTTTTTTCATCCCCATTCTTTATAGAAGAGGAAACTGAGCAAACAAGTTAAGTGACTTGTCCTGGGTGCCACAACTAGCAAATATCTGAGGCTAGATTTGAACTCAGGTTTGACCTGACTCTAGGTCTTATGCTCTGTTTTCTAACTGATGCAGCATGTAGATACCTCTGAATTTCCTTCTGTATGTACAAATCAAACTTACCAAAAAACAAAGTACAAATCAGACTATGGATTTCTACAGGGCAAAGTATACACACTGGCATATTTCTTTCTGTGGAAGATGAGAAGACTCTCACATAAACTATTCACTCAAGATCAATCATGTTCCTGGGACTTAATGATAAAGAGAGAATTTAATCTTGCTTGACTTGATGGGAACTCAGCAACTCAAAAGAACTAAAAGGGCACCTCATCACCAGAATGAGGTCAGAGATGCTCCAGAATCACATTGAGGCAAGGTTACAGGTATCAATACTGCCACTGACTTCAAAAATTTTGGAGAAAACTTCAATCCTATAGTTTTCAGTTAATAACCTTAACTGCTTGCCTCCAGATATTTTCTAAAACAGAGCAAACTTAATCCAAAAAGGCAAATTAAGCAAAAATTTAAGAAAGGAGTATTCAAATACCAGCTATGATACATCTACTTTAAACTATATAGTTTAAATTTTAATAAGATACAACTCTATCTTGTAATTGTACCACAATTGTAACACAATTGGTATACAATGTACATAAATTTTGCACACAGTGCAACCTTGGCTTCATGGAAGCAATGACATTTAAGGCCAGAAGACAATGAAGAAATGTCATGCTTCTACCCATGAAGAGCTGAAGCCCAGAGAAGTCATGGGATTTTATCTAAAGTGACACAGCTAATTATTGGAAAGTAATGACCAGACTTCATGTTTCCTGTCTTAGTTCAAAGTTTTTCTCCATGATACCACACTAAACTCACTACTCCTTTTGGCTTATTTTTTTTCACAAATTTACATTTCTCATTTTGCTTATTATTTTAAATTCCCTAAAAAGCAGAATCAAAAATATGGTCTTCCCCTCACCCTGTTTGAGTATTTTCTTCTAGTTGTTTCTTGATAGCTTTATACAATGTATTTTCCCAATAAACTATAAACAACTTGAGAGCAGAGATTGTTTCTTTTTTTTTTATCCTCTGGGTCTAGCACAATATCCAATACATAGGAGCAGCAAGTACTTACTAAATACTTATTGACTGAATGTTGAGTGCTACTCGATGCTGAGCAAAGAGAGCAAAGGTGGAAGGTGAGTGTCATCTTCCCTAGTTATCCTTCTCTGTGGTCTTTTTCCTCACTCTCCTATTCTCTCGCTACTCTCCTACAGACTCAGATCATCAGGTGTTGTTGAAAGGCAAAAAATTTCAGTCATAAAATTAACTTCCTGATAGGGCCACCTATAGTAATTAATCTGATTCCTCAAAATTCATTGTCGGGGGTATTACTGAACCTAGAAAAAAGAACATTAAAATGCTAACCTCACAAGAAGTAACTCAGATGCAAACTTTTTATGCCCCGAGTGGGCAGAAAAAAACAGAGAAATCAAAGGAAATGGGTCCTAGAAAAAAACAAAATTACTTTCTCTCTCACCTTCTGAGCTGAGTTCTGATATAATCTAGAGGGTTTTGCCTACTAGACATTAGCTAAACATTCATAGATAAATGGACTCAAGTTGTCTATCCAATTTCCAATAAAAACTGTGAGTTTCCCAGGAGGAAAACAAATTGTTTCTCTAGGATAAAGTGGAGAGAAATGGCCAAATTCTTTTACTTTCTGTTGATACTGAAGGTGAAATTGAAGAACTGTTATATTCTGTCACTGTTTCTCTAAATATATTGTATTAGAATAAAGCAAATATTGACCTGCTGGGTTACTTTTTGAAACATGCTTTTTAAATATTCTTTTTATACTATTTTAAACATTCCATATAATACTACCTACCACTATAAATGACAAGACATGTTTATTTTTGCAAGGCAATGGGGTTAAGTGGCTTGGCCAAGGCAACACAGTTAGGTAATTATTAAGTGTCTGAAGCTGGATTTGAACTCAGGTACTCCTGACTCCAGGGGTGCCACCTAGCCTCCCCTGCACCACCTAGTCACCCTGAGCCATGATTTTTTAAAAGAAATAAAAATAAACTTTATTATGTTTTAGCAACCATGTTTTGATGTAAAGAATATATAGAATAGGGTCCTATTGAACTAGAGTTGGACATTGACTAAAATGCAAATATATTGGTCTTTATAATAACCAGCATGTTCTATGACAAGTACAAGATGTCCCTACTGCTGGAAGGCACTCTCCTTTTCTGTTCCTTGAAAAAGCACAGCTCAAGTGCTACCTCCTACATGAAAATTTCCCTGATCCTCTTAAGTGTTAGCATTCTCCTTCTTGAAATAACATTGTACCCTTGTGTATATGCATTGAGTTCCCTCCACTCTTATATGCTCTTCCTCCATTGGATTGTAAATTCCTGGAGTAAAAGTACTGATTAATTTTGTCTTAGTATCACTATCACACAGTGGGGAGTCTTTGAATATACTAGGAGTTTAATAAATATTTGTTGAATTAAACCAGATAAAATGCTAGGAAGATTAGACCTTTACTTAAGAATATTCTATTTGCTATGTCACCATTAGCAGCTCAATCCTAGGAGACCTTTAACAAATCAAGTCATTCTTTTCTCTTTTTGTCCCAAATAGGAAATGTAAAAATAAAAATAAAACAAAATAAAATGAAGGTAAAATAATCACATGTGCCAGGAGGTCTGCATCTATCCTACTTATTGGAAAAAATAAGGATGTAGCCTTAAATGGAATGGAACTTTGTTGATTGAGTGTAATCTCTTTATTTTATATATATAAGCATCTGAGGTCTAGAGAGGCTGGATGTCATAGAATCACATAGCTAGTAAATATCTGAGTCAGGATTTGAACTCCTCTTCTTAATTTCAAATGTGGCATTTTATCATCATTATACCAGGTTGCCTTTTTTTAAAAACAAAAATATAAGATTCCACCCTGGGGTGGGGGGGCACAGTGAAATTCAGAGCTGGTCTACCATTGATAAAGGCTATATGTCTCTTTCTAATCCTGTTTCTTATTTCTGTTTTCATCTGGAATGGGGGAAAGGAGGAAGGGGAAAGGGAAGAAGAGAGACAGAAAAGCACATATGTTCATGTTTCATGATTCAGTACTTTATAGATCTTAGCTCACTAGATCCTTATGACAGTCCTATGCCATTTAAAGTCAAAGGGCTCATCATCTATTTTGATAGATGTGAGTGGTTCTGTAATTCAGCCAACCAAGTTCACTCAACAGAGAAGGATTGGAACTCAAGTTTTGAGACAAAATCTAAAGCTCTTTCTGTGACATGATTTATATCTTTCATATCTGAAAAAAAAGGAATGCTGTTGAAAGCAATATCTACATATTATAACATTTGCATCAGCACAGCCTAAGAGTTCTTATCCTGGAGCCCATGAACTTATGTCTTTAATATTTTTGATCACTATATTAAAATATAATTGGTTTCTTTTTTAAACCGAGGTATTCTGTTTTATGCACCTACATCCTTATTCTGAGAAGGCATTCATAGGCTCCAACTGACTGCAAAAGATTCCTTTGATACAAGGGAGGGAGAGATGGGAAGAGACATAGAGAGAAACAGAGATAGAAACAGAGAGACAGAGAGATGGAGACACAGAGACATGGAGATACAGAGAGAAAGGGAAACAGGAAGACAGAAAGAGACAGGTTAAGAACCCATGATAATGTAGTGTAGAAACTGGATTGTAGAAACTGGAAATTCCTAATCCCTTTCTTTCCTGTGTTTTCCTTCTATTCTGTTTTCCATGTTGTACTGCATACAGATTGTCATTTGCATATTGTCTTCTAAGATAGACTGTGAGCTCATAGAGCCAGGATCTGTCCATGGTCTTTCTTGGTATCCCTAGTACTTAGCATAGTACCTGACTTGGAAGATATTTTCTTAATCAATGTTTACTGAATGACTAGAACTGTTAAGTGGCTACATATGATCTTCTGTATTGCAAACTATTGAAAAGTGAAGTATCTCTGAATTAAAGGGAAGACTGGATACATTTGAGGCCACTAATAGCTTCTAACTGGCTAAAAGCCAAGGCCAGAGCAATTTGTAAAATCCTTCACCAATTGCCATTTCAGCTAAATTCATTTTCTATATTGTATATGTCAGTGCCTAAGCTGCTGACAAGTTTGGTCTCTCCCAGATCATACTGCCCTCTTCTGAGTGCAATTCTCATTTCTTATATGAGAAATCCACTTCCCATTTACTTTCTCAATTACATGTCTCTTCATCTTTATGCATGTCAGCACATAAAGACAGAAATTCAGAAGTATTCATTCTTTTTTAATGTGGTGGGTGGGGTGGGAAAGGAACAAGGAAGAAGGAAGGAATCAGAGAGAGTATTGGAGACAGACACACACACCAAGTGTGCTTAAATTTCTTCTCATAGAAATTCTCCTGGCCCCTGGAATCTAGAAAATCTATTTTCTAAGCACAAGATGTTCAGCACAAATCTGTTTTGATTGCAGTCATGGTTTTTATCATTATGCAAATATTAAATGTACAGATGAAAAGTGAGGGATAAAAAAGGAGATATGACCTAAGCTTTATTCAGCCTCTTGAAACTTATCCATCTAAAAACCAACTCCTCCCCTCCCTTCCAACAAAAATCTGGAGTATGAAATTAAAGAAATCATACATGAGCTAGGTAGATGAGTGTTGAGAATGCAGGATTGGGAGACTGAGGCAAGTACTGACCTCCTCTACTATGCAAGTGTCTGACACATGTTCGATGTTTACTATATGCTTATTGGCTTAGCTTACTAACCATGATCTTGGACAATCACTTAACCCTCCTGTGCTCCAGTTTTGTCCTCTGATCAAATGAGATTTATTATATATGTAAATCCCTTTGCAAATCTTAAAGAACCATATAAATGCTAATTAGCTATTGTCTGTACAATAAAGGAGTTGTACTTGATGCATTCAAATGTCCCTTCTAGTTCTTTCCTCCCTTCCTTCCTCCACCAAAGAACAATGAAAGTAAATGTGCTGAATCACACTTCCTTCCCCACTGCCCCCATCATTTGTCTTCACTTTTCATGTTTTATTTTCCACTTCCTCTCTTGTCCTCCTCTCAAAGTAATAATCTCATTCTCCAAATTAAAAATTAATATTCCAAAGGGGAGAGACATTCCAAAGCAAAAAAATTGTTTCACTGAAATAATTTTAGAACTGAAAGGGACATTTAGGAACATCTAGGCTATTCTTTTCATTCAATAGATGAAGAAACAGAAGTTCAGAGAAGTTGTAACATCAGTTAGTTAGTACTAAAATTTCAAATAGAATTTAAGTACTATAATGCCAATCCATCTTTCATGTTATACTGGTGTCTTCTTATTTATGGAATCATTCTTAGAATGCCTCTTCCTAGATATTTTGCTTATACTAAAGTATAAGCACTTAATAGGTAGGCATGAGATTTTTAATAGTCTGTATATTTGTGTTTTAAATTTGTATTCAATGTTATATCTTGAGCTCCTAATTTGAGGTTAATAGAAACTACTGTTTTATCTGGTTTATCTGCTTCCTTCAAGAATGCAAAAATAAGGTCAGAATCAAAAATGTTAATAAATAGTAAAAGTGCCAAAAAGTTCTTGGTTATCAATCTCAGCTTGGTAAATGTGATACAAGAGAATTGTTTCTGTGTTTGTGTTAGTGTCTAAACTCCTGTGTGTATGTAATTCAGATCTGAAAAACGTAAAGTTAAATGTTAATCCTTTTAGTTTGAGTTTTGAATTTTATTGCTTAAAAAGGTCTAATTTAAGTAGTTAATGCACTTGGGATCTGAGCCTATCTGCTTATACCATTTAAAAGTTTGTAAGTTGAGTAATTTAATCACCTAAGTTTTGTAACAAGTCTTGAGAATTTGTGTGTTTTAAGAAGGAAAACATAATTGGGATAAATTGTATTTTAAGGAATTTGGGAATATTGAATCAGATATAATCTACTGATTTCTTTTGGGAAAGAGATATTTGTACTATTATTTGTAAAATTTAATAACTCATGTTAATTGACTTGGATGCTTAGTTTTTTTACTATTGTTTAATTCACATTATACTATTTTTGAACTTTTGTTTACAACTTATGTGGTATCCATTATGTAATTGAATTAAGGAATTTCGCTTCAAAAAAAAGACAAAAAGGGGGAATATGTAAGGGACTGTTGTGTGTGTGGGAGTACTGTAAACTTTCATCACTTGGTGCCTCCAGTACCAGAACACTATTTTACTGGTTGATTGAAGAGTGCCTTGGGAGTGGGAGTGGACCAGGAACTGGGAGGATATTTAAGCACTTGTATTCTAATAAATAAACAGAGATCTTGCAGATCTAGGAGATCTTAGAGAACTAGGAGAACTTTAAGGAGAACTTGTCATCCTTGTCTCCCACACCTTCAATGTTCACCTGGGTAAGGATAAGCTAGCTGGAAGCTAGTCTAGCAGCAACTTAACAAACACCAACATTGTGAGATAATCAACCTTGATGGATGCAACTCCTGATATGTATCTCTTTCCCTTAATCCTAACTCCTCTTACCAAAAATGACTAATCTGTAAACATGTTTATCAAAAATATGCATATACAATGCTAAGCTGTCTGTTCACTGCTGAGGGGAGGGGGATGAGAAGGGAGGATGGAAGGAAATTTTGTAGCTTAAAAATATACATATACATATGGTTGAAAAAAGGAATAAAAAATATGAGAGTCAGGATAGATAGACTCTATGGTTGGATCTATATCTTCTATGATGAAATATGAGAACAGATTTAAGTGATTAAGAATATTGCTTCTGAAAATAATAATAAAAACAGTAATAATAACAATAACAACTAGTATATTTATTGCACTTTAAGATGTACAAACTACTTGTCATTTGTTATTTCATATGATGGTAACAATGATGCTGGGGAGACAAATACTATTGTAATCTTCATTTTGCGGATTAGGAAATTTAAGCAGGCTCTGACTTGCTCAAGCTCAGCAAGTTCCTGAGGCTGGATTTGAACTCATATCTCCTGATTCCTAATACTCAAACACTATTCAGGAAGCTCTCTACCTGTCCTTAAAAATATAAAAATTTTCCCTGAGAATTATAAAATCACGAATATGAGACACTGTATGACTCATGATTGCCATTTTAAATCTCTGAAAATTAGTTTCCCCAAATGCAAAATAGAGATAAACATATTTATACTGTCTACTTCTCAGTATTGTTTTAAGCAAAGTATTTGGTAAACTTCAGAGCACAAATTAACTGAATTATAAGTATCATGGTTAAAATGATTCCTACTTCTAAAAAAATTAAACTAAAAAAATCAAAAATTAAAATCTATTCCTGCTAAAGAGAACTTTAGACATAATTCATCTTATCTTCCTGAATTTATAGGAAAGGAAGTTATTATTACAAGACTAAAAGACCTCACAAAGCTTATATGAGGAGCTAGAATTTTTCGCTATCATTTTGGTCACATTCAATTCTTCATGACCCCATTTAAGGATTTTCTTGGTAGAGATACCAGAGTGTTTGCCATTTCCTTTTCCAGCTCATTTTACAGATGAGGAAACTAAGAAAAATAGAGTCAAGTAATTTTGCCAGGGTCACAATGTTAGTAATGCATGAGACTAGATTTGAACTTAGGTCTTCCTGACTCCAGATCCAACACTCTATCCACTGTCCCATCTAGTCACAAAACTAGAACTTGACCCTAATCTAATTCTTCTGACCCTTAACTTCCATGCTCTTTCCAATATGCCAAGCTGCATTGCAGTGATACAGCAAAAGTGAACACCAAATTTTATCTCAGGCTTCTAGAGATCACTATCTTTGATATTCCATAGAGATTGGTTTAGGACAAACAGAAATAAGTACATCCCACATTGTGCTTTCTCCTTTTTATCTTCTCAATTATACAATGGGCAGGAAATTTATGCAACTCATTTCAGTGGAATATGATATATATTAAAAAATATGAACAGTTTCAGAAAAAAAAGTTTAAAAAATAAAGAGATGTCAAATTCCCTGATAATTTGTTATACAGACAAAGAAGTTTTGAGGAAGCTTCTAACTTGGGCAAACTTCTCAGAAATGACTAGAAATGATGCCTTCTAAATTCTCCCAAATTCCCCTTTCTTTCTACCTACCCAGAATCTGAATAGTTAAAATAATTTATAGATTAGTAGCTATCTCAGCATCAGTACTGCAAGACAAGTTAATGGTAGCTATTATGAATATAGGTAGTTAATAAAAGCCCAGTTATTAAGGGTAAGGTCAATTATCTACCCTCTGTTATACCTCTGTGGAACTACAAAGTATTTTGCATCTTGTGTTTGCATAGAGAGGGTGGATGAGAAGAGTAAATTATGAGGGACTTAATAATGATGAACTGCATGTATTCCTGCATAGAAAAAATGATGCTGATAATGCTCATATCAGCCTCCTCATTTGGTAGAGCAGGTAGAAGGAGCTTTTATAGCTGAGGCACAAGAGAGAACTGAATTTGAAGATATAATATATGACAAAAATGGAGTCAAAGGGTGAAAGGAAAATGTACTGGGAGTAAGAGAAAAGAGAGGTAGAATAGGCTAAGATATTTCATATAAAAGACATTTTGTAATGATATGGAAGGGAGAAGGTGAGGGGGAAATGAGGGAGCCTTCATTAACATTGGAAATGACTCAGAGAGGAAAAATCATACACACTCAATAGGGTCTAAAAGAAAAAAGGAGAGAAGGGGGACAGGGGGAGGGGAGGGGGCATGTGGGTGATAGAGGAGAGGGTAGATCATAGGAAGGGATAGTCAGACATATCACAATGTTTGCAAGGTGGCAGGATTGGGTGGCTTCTCTGGGACCACAGGGCTAGGTGGTTGCTGGGTCTCTGGGGTGGCAAGTGGGCTTTGGACTCTTGGCCACAGGGCTGGTGCTCTGTCCACTGCACCATTCAGCTGCCCCACAGCACATTTTTGAAGAGGGACAGAATGAAAGGAGAGAGAAAATATAATACATAGTAGTGGGGAGAAATGGATGGGGAGAATTGCAATCAGCAACAACAACAACTGTTGGAAAATATGGAAGTAATTTCTATGATCAACTTAAGATAAAGAATGTGATCCACCAGAGACAGAGATGATGGTATCAGAACACAGACTAAAACACATTTTTTTCTCTTTCTTTTACTTTATTTCTCTTGAAGTTTTATATTTTTGTGGGGAAGGGGTTTACTCTTAAGCAATAATATTTTAGTAATGTGTAAATAAATTAATTAATAAATAAATATATTATAAATAAACAAATAAAATGAAATGAAATGAAAGCTACAATGAAGGGACCAAAAGAGATTTTTTAAAAATCACCCCAACAAGCAGACACTTGATGTCTTTGCCAAGAGGAAAGCCACCACACTAAAAAAAATGACATCTATTAATAATATAAAGTTGTTTACAAAATGTTGAAGAAGATGGGAGAAATTGATGAGTAATATTACTTCACAAAGTGAAGTATGTTAGAAGGGAGAGGAGTTAACATAAAACTTGCTATGAGGTTCAAGTAAATAGTATCATCCATTTCATGACTTTATAACTAAAACTGTCATGAGGACAATGTTAAATAAAAAAATGGAAGAAAAGTCTTTCTGTAGTGGTCTGTTTTAATCATCGATGATAGATTTGTCCCTAATGAGCTAAAAGTGCAAGCAGAAATAACACTTAAAAAATGAAATTTGAAGAGCAGCTAGACCATAGCAAGTACAGTAAAGAAATATGTCTTGGAAGCACAACTTTGAAAACACTGAGGAAGTAATTTTCAAGATCTCTGAAAGAGAAGTCCTTTAATGTTCTTTCCAGATCAAAATCTATGATCCCAGAATCCAGTAATTAAGAGGGAAAAATCAAAACCATTGCTATTATATTTTTAAATCCTTCATTACCAAATAATAGGCTGCCATTTAAATTTTGTTTCAACATTTGCAAAATGCTTTTCTTCACTATTTCATTAGATGTTTTAAAGCAATCATCTAAGGTGGGTACAGTTAGGTTTCCAATTTAAAGTAATCTCATTATTCAAGTACACTCTGTATGTTTCCATTGAATAGACTCAATTACCATATTTAAGGAAGAGAAAGGAGGCATTTATATAATATGTATGTGTCACTAGGCTAAGTGCTATTATGTTTAACAAAAAATATCTTCTTTATTACTTACAACAAGTAAGTGCTATTATTATTGTGATTTTATCATTGAGAAAACTGAGACAAACAGAGGGTAGATGACTAGTTCAGGATCATATATCTAGTGTTTGAGACCAGATTGGAAGTCAAGTCTTCCCCAACTCAGGTCCAGCACTTTGTACACTGCACCAACAGTTTTCTGATAATAATTATTTTGTACTTATAACAATAACACAACACTTTTACATAATTCTAATTTAAAATAACTTGAATTGGTATATATACATCTACTTCAAGGAGATTATTTGCACCAGTTGAGACATACATACAACATATGGGGAAATACTCAGAGATTACATGACTTGCCCCAGAGCCATCTAGCTGGTAGTTTGAACTCAGCTCTTTCTGATTCCAGGTTCATCAAGCTTTCTACCAACTGGCAATACACATAACTATTTCCTTATCTCTATCCTGAGATAGACCTTAAAGTTCTATCATCTTTAAGAAAATAATCTAGATAGACAGAAGGAGTACTTAGAGAAAATAGTAAGAAGACAGGAATGTTTCAAAAATTTTCTCTGCAGATCATCTTCACAAACATACAAAAAATTAAAAGATATAGAGAGCACAGAATTTTTCATATTTATTATTACTTGAAGAAATATATTTGACTCGAGAGCAGACCATGTCCGGCCAGACTGCCCTGGAGCCCATTTTCCAGGCAGGAGAGGACTGCCGGCCCAGGGACCTAGGCGCCTGCCGGCTACTACGGGCCCGAAACGCACCTGCAGATCCTGGGCAAGTCGGTGATGGAGCGCTGGGAGACACCCTACATGCACTTGCTGGCTGCCGCTGCCTCCTCCTGAGGGGGAAGGGTCCTGGAGGTCGGCTTTGGAATGGCCATTTCGGCCAGCGAAGTGCAGAAAGACAACATCCAGGAGCATTGGATCATTGAGCTCAATGATGGCGTCTTCCAGCAGCTTCAGGAGTGGGCCCAGCATCAGCCTCATAAGGTTGTCCCATTGAAAGGCTTGTGGGAAGAGGTGGTGCCCAATCTGCCTGATGGACATTTTGATGGAATTCTATATGACACCTATCCCCTCTTTGAGGTCACCTGGCATACCCATCAATTCAACTTCATCAAGGCTCATGCTTTCCACCTGCTGAAGCCTGGGGGTATCCTCACTTATTGCAATCTCACGTCCTGGGGAGAACTGCTGAAGACCAAGTATACGGATATCAAAAACATGTTTGAGGAGACCCATATTGCAGCCTTGGTGGAGGCAGGATTCAAGAAAAAGAATATCAGCACTACTGTGATGGACCTAGTGCCCCCTGAGGAATGCCGCTACTACTCCTTCCCCAAGATGATCACCCCAACAGTCATCAAACACTGAAGATGCCAGCTTTCTTTTCCTACTAGGCTGACCCTGGAATGGGGGCACCAGGGACTCTAGCCTGCTAGGTTTGCTCAGTAGATCCCAAACAACATATTAACAGTACTTGACAGGGGAACTTGATACATGAAGAGAGGCATAGAGTAAGCAGGGGATTGAGGGACTCTCTAGGCCTGTCTCCTGACTCAAGGCCCCAAGGGTAGTAAAGAGGCTTCTGTTTTAATCCAACAAAAGCATATTAAGCTCTGGGCTGAGCCCAATGCTAGACATTAAGGTTTAGGATTTTTCTGTCTTTTGATTTGTCTACCATCTTAGTCCTTGAAAGCCACTCAGGGCCTTAATTTGTTTCATTTGTAGAAAAGGTACATGTACCTGCTTGACAGGAAAGTTAATAATTAGGCTACCTACATGGAATGTTCTTCACCAAAAGCCTCTCTGAGGAATTGTTTTTAAGGAAATAGGCTTCCCCTTTTATGTAGGGCTTATCAAATGCTCAAAATGGTGCTGGAGAAGTCCAGAGAAGTCTAGAGCTTGGCCACCTAGCTTTGAGGGGCTTATACCCCATTTTAGGCAGAATATTGCTAATCCAATAATGAGTCTAGGGGTCAAATGCTACTATTATGAGGTTTCCTCTCATTGGAGGGCTTTAAAGAGTCAACATCTACTTGTTGGGGATGGGATTCTTGTTCAGATGATAGCTGAATTAGATTGGGTGGCTTCTGGGGTCTCCATAGCACCCCTTGGGACAAGGGAAAATGTTTTTATCTTTCTTTGTAGCCTCAGGGTGTAGCACAGTGCCTGATACTTAATGCTTAATACTTCCTTGTTTGGCCAGTTAACCCCTTTCCTTTGAGATGGGTGGAGCAAAGAGTAGCCCCATGTTATAGATGGTAGAGAGGCATTGGATCTACTAGAGAAGACCCAGGTTCTTGTCTCACTTCTGGTGCATACTGGTTGTGACTCTGGGCAAGTCACAGAACCTAGTTCCTCTAAGAATCTTCTTCAGATTAAGTTGCAGATCTGCACTGGTAGAGGAAATTTCTTCATTGGAGTGTCCCCTTTCAGCGCTAAAGTGTGAAGTTCTGTCCCTTTCCCTTTATAAGTGAAAAAACTGAGAAGTGATTTGTTCTTAGACACTAAAGTTGGAGTTGGGATCTGAACTCAGGTCTTGAGTCCCAGAGGCTGAGGGACTCTAGGCTCCAGCAAGTTCCACCATCCCATTTGTTCTCTTTCAGTCTGTTTCCCTATGGAAATCCATTTGAAAGCCTTAATTTTTACTAATACACTGTGAGGCCCCCCTCCATCTTTTATTCAGATTTTGGTGCTCTTCAGACCAGGTGCTCTACTGGGATGGCAGAGGTCCTGTGGGGGAAGGGAAGGCCTTGTATTTTCTCAGTTGTAGCAGAAAAGCTGCTGCTAAAATAATAAAGCAATTCTGACCTCAAATATATATATGTACATATATATATATATATATATGTGTGTGTGTATACATATATATGACTCAATATTAAAAACAACCAGCTACTATTAAGTAGGGTTTTTAAATTTGCTAAGTATTTTCTATATGTGACAATAGACAGAACATCTGATCCTGACTGAAGTTCTTTGAGGTAGATGTTATTGCTATTGCAATTAACTAAAAGAAGTTATGACTTACCAAGAGTCATGCCATTGGTTAGCACACAAAACACAAAAATTCAGGTCTTCCTGACTAACTCTAATAGCATTATTATTGAGACACCTACCTTCCTACATGCTCTAGAAGAAATTACTGTTCCAATAGAACAATTCATACCTTCAAAGGCACTATTTTTAAATTAAATTATCTCCTATAAATATGTTAGTGTCATTCAAAATTCCTTGATATTTCCAAAAAACAAAACTAAATTTGTTTAATGAACTTTGGTCATATTAAACAAAGCATAAAATAGGGAACCAGGCTTGCCCCTTTGAGGAAGAATGTTTTATGTGGAGATTAAGTGACATTAAATTCTCCCAGAAACTGTTGATTATTTCTATTTACTTTGCTATTTGCAATAAGTCCTAGAAAACTACAGGACCTCCTCCATGATCACTCAAAAGAGATAGACCTAATTTTCAAAAGAAAAATTAAATAGTTTAAGAACAAATGATTCCCAGCTTATAATATGCAGCTAGATGGACTGACCATTGAAATAACCCATCAATCATTTATTCTTCTTTTAATTACTTAAATTTTATGCCGTTCAGTTCATATGCATGGAATTCATATATTATTTCACTGTCTATGGTGACTTTATGGTGTTGTTTTCCTGCTTATTTCTATTTTTATTATATCTATTTTTACTATTGTCTTATGTGAAATCATGATAGCTACCTCTACTTTGAATTCATCTGGTGTCTGATCAATATTCCTTGAGCATTCTAGTCCTTCATTATAATTGTGTGAATATTTTTTCATATGGATTACTTTTTTTTAAAATAATCTGTTTATTTAAGGCAATGGGGTTAAGTGACTTGCCCAAAGTCACACAGATGGGCAATTATCGAGTGTATGAGGCCACATTTGAACTCAAGTCCTCCTGACTCCAGGGTTAATACTCTATCCACTGCACTACCCAGCTGCCCGGATTTTTTTAAAGAATATATTTTTGGGGAAGTTCATGATGAAATGGATAGCTAACCCTGGAGTCAGGAGGACCTGAGTTCAAATTAAAACTTACATACTTAATACTGACTTAGTTGTGTGACCTTGGGCAAGTCACTTAACCCCCTTGCCCTGCAAAAATTCCTACCCCCAAGAATGTATTTTATGCAGATTAAAACATTTCTGAGGTACTACCACACACCACCAGACTGACCAATATGACTAGAAAGGATAATAATCAATGTTGAAGGAGATATGGAAAAACTGATATACTAATGCATTGGTGGTGGAGTTGTAAACTGATCCAATCTTTCAGGAGAGCAATTTGAAATTATGCTGAAAGACTGATAAAATTCTTCATGCTCTTTGATCCAACAATGCCACTACTGGGTCTGTTTCCTGAAGAGATCATGAACAAAAATATTCATAGAAACTTTTTGTAGTGGCAAAGAAATGGAAATTGAATCCATCAATTGAGGAATGACTGAACAAATTGAATTGATACCAACTGAAATGAGCAGAACCAGAAGAACATTATACACATTAGCAACAACATAGGTTTATAATCAACTATGCTGGACTTCTTCATTTCAGCAGTACAATAATCAAAGACAATCTTAAAAGATTTATTATGGAAAATATCATCCATATCCAGAGAAGGATCTAGATTATAAATGAAGAACAAAACTTATTATCTTCAATTTTTAACAGTTGTCTTATGTATTATGTCACTCTTTTCTCTCTAAAGTTTTTTTCTTCCTTTTGGATCTGAATCTTCTCTTGCAACATGTTCAGTATCGCTCTGTTTAGAATGGTTATAACTACGAGCTTATATCAGATTTCTTTCTATCAGGGGGAGAGGGAAGGGAGGGGAGGGAGGAAAAAATTATAAACTCAAAGCTTTGCAAAAAAAATCATTGGGTAAAATCTACCATTGCAAGTAGTTGGAAAAACATAAATAAAATATTAAAATTTTTTTACAAAATGTTGTTTTAGATTTGATTTTCTAATCCAACCTTCTCTCTTTTTATGGGTATTCATTCCATTTATTCTCATACTTACAAACAGATTAAATTCTCTTACATGTTTTTCTCTATATGCTTTCCTCACTCTACAAAGAAGGTAGAGAAAGAAAATTAAAAGGAATAGCACTCTCTTCTAAGATTCAATGAGTCTGCTCATACTTCAGTGCTCCTGCTGTCTTCACATAATCTGACCATGATCATAGACCCTTACTTTTTTTTCATTTTCTTACATTTTTTCCTCCATAAAGGTCTATCATCTAAATAATATATGGAAACAAATTCAAATATATACTAATAAGAACCAGTCCTTCATAAATGGTCAAATAACATTAATTATTACCATAAGAAGAAATGAAAACTTTTACAATCACAGAAAAAATTCTCTAGACCCTCAATTATATGAAAAAGGCTAATTGTAGCACCTGTGAGATTTCATCTCAATCCTACAGCCCTTCAAATATTGAAGCTTAATTAATAAAGACCAATTAAATGACTATTATGTTCCAGGCACTATGCTAAGCAATGGAAATACAAATACAAATAAAAACAAAAAGAGTTTGCATTCAAGGAGCTTATAGTTTATGAATTTTGGATATAAAAGGTAGTTGAAAAGTTTACCAGGGTTATGCGGGAGAATCACCCCCTCCCAATCCAAAAACAGTGTAACTGGTTAGAATGGAAGAAAAGTTTTGTTGAGCCCCCTCTTTAAATAGAGAATCTTATGTCCATGACACTACCCTCCATTTAAGAGTTTCAATGTCCAGAGCAGAAGGTACTGATGATGTTTGAATTGAATTAAAAGGATATACTAGAGCTTATCCTCCTTTGGTATAGCCTTCAAGACACCAGATTATTTCCAAGTCACGTTTTGGAATAGGGTTTAGCTGAAATTCTCCATTCATTTTTGCCTCTGTCTGCTTCTCTATGCCTCTCTCTCTTTTCTGTCATCATTGTTCTTCCTCTGTCCTCTCTCTGAACATAATCCTCCATATATATATTGTTTGTACAGAGACCAGATTCAGCCCCAGGACAGTAGTAAGGATTTTTGCTGCCATGCTGAAATTCTGACTTCTGGGATGCTGACTCTTTCACCCATATTTTAGAGACCTCTCTCAGTTTTGAGTCATCTACAAATCTGATAAATATCATTTTTCACAGAATTGCACCACACTTATATTAAAAGAGATTCTGATTCAAATCACTCAAACTTCAGATTTATTTTCAAATGGAAAGTTAAAAGAGAACAAGGCATTTTTCAATGGGCATCAGTTAAGAAATTCTAGACCTCTAATCTCTATTTCAGGCTCATATTCTAGATTTCAACTTTGACTACTTATTATCATCCCCCATATATAATCTGTGTCCAAGGCCTGTGAATTTTACCTTTGTGAAATTTCTCCCATGTACCCACTTCTGTTTCTGACTCTGCCACCATCCTGGTAGAGACCCTCAACTCCTCATATCAAGACTATTGCAATAGAAAAATATCTTTCTCCTCTAGGCAATGTTCAAGTAAGAAGCCAAATTGTTCTTCCTAAAGCCTGTATCTGACCATGTCACTATTAACATAGACTATCACTTTCAGGATCAAATATAAAATACTCTGTCTTCAAATTCCTTCAAAACCCTCCCCACCACGCACTTTTCTATTTCTTACACCTTACCCCAATCCCTATGAACTCTTCAATTCAGGTCTATGTCCTCTTAAAGGAACTCCATCTCCAGACTCCTGCTCTTTTCTTTTTTTTTAGATTTTTTTTCAAGGCAATGGGGTCAAGTGGCTTGCCCAAGGCCACACAGCTAGGTAATTATTAAGTGTCTGAGGCCGAATTTGAACTCAGGTACTCCTAACTCCAAGGCCAGTGCTCTATCCACTGCGCCACCTAGCTGACCCAACTGCTCTTTTCAATAAGCTGTCTCCAATGACAGGAATTCTATCCTTTATTTCATCCTGATGGTTTTCTTTGAGCCTTAGCTAAACTCTTATCTTTATAGGAACTGTCCTTAATTCTAATGCTTCCTTCCATTAATTATTTACAATTTACCCCACATAAAGCTATTTTTGGCATATTTCTTTGGCAAGTTTCTTCTCCATTACCCTATGAACTTGAAAGCAAGGAGTAACTTTTGGGGCTTAGTATACAATGTGATATAACTTACTGTTTAAAAAAGTTTAGTGATTGACTGACAGTAGGGTCAAGAGTCGTCTCTTAATGAGTATAAACCACTCATCATATTGTTAGCATTTGATGTTCATTTAAAAATTGTGAAATTTTTATCATCATCTACAAAGAAAGAACTCTAATTAAGAAAAACAACCAGAAAGACAACAAAGCATTTTTCTAAAATAAAAACTCAATATATATAACAGTATTGGGAATGGGAGGAGGGCTAATACAGAGCAAAGCTCAAAGGCAAGATAAATATTTTAATGCCCCATCTCCAAAGATTCCTGTATAAGGATTCTGGGTAAGGATTATTCTTAGTCTTCCTGCACCCTTATCAAACTGCTTCACAGAGTATCTGCATTTATCAACTGATATGTGTTATATAGTTGTGCTCCTCTCCAGCTAAATATTTCTGCAAGTACTAACACATTTTTTTTCCATTTCGAGTAGATGTTATTGGTACTGAAGAGTGGCTAAACTGTGTCAATACCCCTCAAATCCTTTCTCAATTATGTAGTATTCGTGCTGTTCATTTAATTATTAAATATCCTTAAAATAACAGGAATATGGTTTGTAATTGAAGTTAACTATAGCAATAACTTGCTATTCTTTTAATGAGGTTTCAAGAGTAATGAGATAATAGAAAGAAATGTGAGTTTCAAAAATGTTGAAGATGTTTTGGTTTAAAAAGTTTTATTTCTCTTCTTGAGGGATAAGTTAAGGAAAACTCAAATGTGCAGGTTTCATTCACCACCAATACTGCTTCTGAGGGGTTTTAATATGTAAAAGATTATATTTTGTCTGCTAAATTCATAAATTGTCTTGTCTTTTTTTATTTTGTTTTTGCAAGGCAATGGGGTTAAGTGACTTGCCCAAGGTCACACAGTTAGACAATTATGAAGTGTCTGAGGTCAGATTTGAACACAGGGCCTCCTGACTCCAGGGTTGGTTCTCCGTTCTATCCACAGCAGCTGCCCCCTTCTTGCCTTTTTGACAAAGAACTTTTCTTTAAAATGCTGCAAGTATTTCTTACTTCTTAGTGAAACTGGAGGACATATAATCCAGTGTTCATTAATTTAACAAAGATTTACTTAGTACTGACTGTTTGCAGATCACTTTACTATGTACTTTGAGAAATATTTAAAAGACTTAAGAACTCTGATCAATGCAATGACCAACAATGATTCAAAATGAAGATGAAACATAAGTTAATTACTGACAGATTGATAATTAATGATTAATTCAAACTACAGAATTAAATAATTGTTGGACATGAACAATTCAGAACTTTATTTTGCTTAACTATGCAAAAGATTTACAAGGATTTGGATTCTTTCTTTTCAGTGGGATGACGGGTGAGAGAGAGAGAAAACAATGGTTTGTTGGTTATTAATGGTTATTCATGAAAAAATTTTCAGAAAGAAGGATACAGTTTAGATAAAACATATTCTTTAATCTCATGGAATTTACAGTCTATCAGAGGATTATGGTATGTAAACTAATACCATGATACAAAATAATGCAGAAATGAATTAGAAGTTCAAAGGAAGTGAAATGAGATGAGGAAAAAAGACATTTCACTGATCAAAGAAGAATTCTTGATGACTGATTTTTGCATATTAAAAACTCAGTAGGGGGCGGCTAGGTGACCGCAGTGCATAAAGCACTGGCCCTGGAGTCAGGAGTACCTGGGTTCAAATCTGGCCTCAGATACTTAATAATTACCTAGCTGTGTGGCCTTGGGCAAGCCACTTAACCCCATTTGCCTTGCAAAAACCTAAAAAAACTCAGTAGATGTAGAATATTAAGTTAGAGGGAAATGACTAAATTTTATATATATATAAACTATTTAAAAATTTGCAAAACTTTAATTGAGAACATTTCTGTGAGAGAGGAAAGAATCTATGATAGATTCCCAGATATTATAAAACTTAACTGAATTTTTTGTCATAATCCCATAGATGCTTAAATTTTAAACCTACTTTTATATTTGAATCCAAATGCATTTTATAATTTATTATTGCAAATAATAATGATCTCCAATTTTTTGTCAGATATAAGAAATTAACTGGATTACTAATGATAAACATAATACTTTTAAGGAACAAGAAGCTACTAATTTAATTTCTTACAGAATTGGTAATTTATACGTCTTAATCTTTTACATCAATGGGTTCATCACCACCCTCAAGAAAAATTAGGTTTACTTTGTAACCCCTGACTTTACCTGCTCATACATGGTAATTAAGCTTTTTTTTTAAAGAAAACTCTTTTGAGGTTAAATAAGGTTGTATTTGTGTTGTGTACATTCATTACACATCTAGATGCAAGTCAAGTTCCCTGTAATTCTTGGAAAAGGAGCTTCCTGAACTTTGTATCTACCCCTTTGGCTCAATCTTCCTATATGCTGAATCAACACAGAGATATCTCACAGTTACTATCTTAGTTCTTCTTCTCATAGACATGTATTTACTCAGGTTCCTCCTCTACCTTGGAAATTCCCTCTGTCCCTATGTACAATGTCTCTCAAATGGATGGAGCTTTTCATAGATTATTTTTTTGTAGAATGAACTATATTTCCTAGAGGTCTTTGAAAGATGCACTTTGTGGGGCAGACTTTTCGGGTATTAGGATCTAGAGATATGTATAAAGCTTAATAAAAAGCCATCCCTGACTTTAAGAAGCTTACCAAAAAGAAGAGGATGATGAGACAGATACAGCTAAGCTTTTTTCAATAGACTTCAAATCCTTTCCAAATTATGCATGATTTTAAAGACATTAAATAAAACATAAAACAAATAAGAATGTATTAAGCATATAAGAATAATATTAATTTTCATAAGAAAAATTTTCATACTTGTTGAATGGGCATGAAAGAGACCTTGGAACCTGACTTTGAAAGATATAAAGAGGAAAAAGTGATCAGATAAAGTTATCCCAGATATAAGGAACAAAGAAAACAAAAATGTGGGATGTATTCAGGGTTCTAGTTTCAAGTGCTTTCCAACTCAAAAAAACAGTGCAATAACTTTCCAGTAGATCTAAGTGAAATTATTATGTTGACTCTATCCAAGTCATGTACTCTGAATCTAAGTGAAATTGGTAAATCCTTACATTGATTTTCTTTTCTAGACTATTTGAACATTGTCCCATCAACTTATGAAATAAAGATGTGCTTATTAGAGTTCTTTGTATGGTGATATAATACATAAGAATGGAAGAACAAGAATCTAGGTAGCTATTGCAAATGGGTAGTTTTAGATATTGGTATGCTGAATGTACTCCCCCAAAAACCTTAGAAAATGTTCAGGATTGATATTTAGTAATAATATTGTTATCATATGTAAACAAATTAAGGGTAATATCTGTTGCAAATAAAAACTACTTAAGATTGCAATTAATCAATTTATGAAAGAACTATTTACATAACTGCACAGCAATCATTTCAGTATCTTATACCTTAATTTTTGTTAGAAATAATGACTTGAGTTGGAGCATTATGAGAAATGAGCATCTACATGGTACAGTAGAGTGTTGGACATGGAGTCAGGAAGACTCATTCCTAAGTTCAAATCTGGTCCCAGATACATACTAATTGTGTGATCCTAGGCAAGTCATTTAACCTTGTTTGCCTCAGTTTCCTCATCTGTAAAATGAGCTGGGGAAGGGAAGGTAAACCATTCCAACATCTTTGTTAAGAAAACCCTAGAGGGACTTCAAAGAGTTGGACACATTTGAAAGGATTGAATGCATATTGTTTTTGTACAATAAAATGAGAACAGAGTAAAATTTTGTTAAAATGCTTGAATTTGGGGCGCGTCTAGGTGGCACAGTGGATAAAGCATTGGCCCTGGAGTCAGGAGTACCTGGGTTCAAATCTGGTCTCAGACACTTAATAATTACCTATCTGTGTGGCCTTGGGCAAGGCACTTAACCCCATTTGCCTTGCAAAAAAAAAAAACTAAAAAAAAATATGTTTCAACTTTGGAGGAATGAATTAATGAAACAGAAAAAAGATGACCATGAGAGATATTGTGGAAACAAAATATCAGGATTGGTGACTCTATGAAATAAAGTAAGTTGAGGAATGAAAGATGACTTTCAATTATTTGAAAATGGAAGGATGAATTAACAGTGGCACTATTATTGAGGAACAAGAATAAGATTTAGAGAGAGAGAGAAAGCTTGGTTTTAAATGTGCTGAATCCTAAGATGAGATATAACAAAAACAAAAATGATAATGACCTCTCTTCAAAGTCAAATTCATCATCCATGCCATTTAATTTTTAAAATGTAGAACTTAAGGGTGTTGACCACTAAAGGAGAGACATCATGAGTGCTCATGAAATCCATTGAATACATGAATATTTTCATTTAAGTACTCAGTAGTATCTAATACTAAAATTGCAAATATCTAATCAACTGTACATACATAAAGGATTCAGACTGCTCATTGTCAAGCTCCAATTCATATAATAACATGTTGCCTACCTAATGATAAAAAATGACCATGATTGTGTATAAATTGACTAGGATAGAGCAAAATAATACTTTTTAAAATTTCTGCAGTAATCCTTTCTAAGTTTTATAATTTTAACAACTTCATATGTAATATGTCCTCCTTTGATATGTTGACACATTTGATATAAAGTCCACAAGTATATAGATAGATAGATAGATGATAGATAGATAGATAGATAGATAGATAGATATAGATTAGATATATATACAAATTACATAGAACATCCATTTTTCAGATCCAGTCTTGTCAGAGCCTATAGGTTTTCAATAAGGTTTAAATTAATTGAGTTTTCCGGCCATTGGAATATATTTACTTATGTCTCAAATAAATTTGGTCACATTCAATAATATGTGGCATGACACAAAGTTATATTGCAGTATTCTACCCCAACTGAGAAATTCTGTAACTTTGGAAGAATTCTGCTCTTCAACATATCAGCATATTTACATAAAATTTATTGTTCCTTCAATGAGAACAAGTCTTTCACACCCACTAGAATTAAACAAACAGACATGTTTTGCATTAAATGTTTTCAAATTTGACAATGATACCCAGATTTTATAGGCTTATTTTTCTAAAGGAGATATGGTATTTAAAAATGAACTCTTCCCAATCTTTAGCCTCTGTTTCATCTCAACCATTATAAACGATTTTTTAAAATTCCCATAGAGCCAATTAGCAGCATTTAAAAAAATTGTCTTTTTTGATATTGTTTAAGATTCAAGAAACATGTTAAGGAATGAATAACAATGTCCTCCCACATTTCCAGTTCCTCTAAAAAGTTTTGCTTGTTTTCTGAAGAACCATTAGGGGATTTCTAAGAATGGTTTGTCAGTGGATTTCTTTTTAAAATTTTCATGATTATTTTCCACCATACTTTATTTTTCATTTCAGATCATATTGAGTAGCAAAATAGTAGTCTTGAATTTTCGCAAAAGCAAACCAGTGTGCAATCTTCTTGCTTAAATCTTGGCCCCACTCCTTGTTCTTCATGTCTGTCCCAGATAGATAATGTTGGACAAATGCTACAGTGTTTCCATTCAACTGTATGGTTAAATCTGATAAATTCTTCATCTCCCCAGTGTTTGCTATGTGGATGGGCAAGTTAAACATCTTTAAATAATTACATACTGTTCAAAATAGCCTGCATTATTCTGGAGTTTGGTGCATTCATCATAATATCTTCCAGAAAAAGAAACATCTGGAAGACATCATCAAAGACCTAGTCTATATTCTGGATCTCTTCATTCACAGTGGTGAATAATTTTGAGTGAGCATAAATTCTCCTCCTTTTTACTTTCACTAATCCTTATTATTGGAGAGGCAATATAAATAATTGATACAGAACTGATCTAGGAGCCAGAAAAACTAAATTTAAGAAATAACTATAGTTTAATGGTTGTGTGCTCCTGGGCAAGTCAGATAACCTTTTAGTATTCTAGAAAACTGAAACCATTAATTGCACAAAAAGTGATGATTTGCACAGGGAGATTTTTTTTCATATGGAAATAACCAATATCAATGAAATCAAAGGTTCACATCTTCAGCCTGATGCTTATTATCTGAGGGTCACTGGACAATCATTGTTCAACAAGCATTATGTAAGCATCCATTATAGGCTGGACACTATAAAAAACATTCTATTTTATCAAGACATTCAAATTGGATTGGGGGAGACTACATTAAATGACTATAAACTAATGAGACAAATATACTATAAATGGAAGGTAACTTCTGAGGGAATCCACTGAAAATGGAAACACACAATAGTTGTCCAAGTATTTGAAGCTTTGCCACTTCGAAGAAATAATGGTTAAATAAAAGCAGAAGAGGAAATATATATTTAAGTGATGGAAAAAAGGAAAAATCAACAGTACTTGGAAATGGGTTGGGTATGGGATGTGAAGAGAGAGTAAAAAGGCATGGATTACACATAGATTTCAAACCTAGTTGACTCATAGAGGGTTGTTTCTGTAACACTTTCCAATGAACCTTATATGACCTTAATGTTTGTATGGAAAATACTTTGGTTTAAGGAAATCTTAAAGTAGCATTTTCTTCTATCACATCTATTTAATGTTGTGTAAATAACAGTTGAGTAAAATAGTATATTAAATACTCTAACACCTTTTAGCTAACAGTGGAATGGTAGAGATGTAGTCCATTGTTGAAATGTCAGTATCAAAATGTTGCTTGTTTTAAACCAATACCCTCATTAACGATACCCTAGATTCATATATAAATGACCCTCATAAAGATGTGGAATTGATGGGAGATTAAACATATAGAACAATACTAGTAATATTCTCCAAGTTATCTTTTTCAGTATTAATTAGGAACAACTCTTGCTATAAATTAGATGTACTGATCTTTTTTTTAGAGATTTTATGTATCATCCTCCCAATTCCCTTATAATTGTATTAACTCTAACACATAACTACTCTTTATATATTTGACCAAATTTAGTTAATTTTCCCACTTTTTTCCCTTTAATGTGATGTCAAAAACATAACAGTGACCATGATATTATGGTCCAAGGATAATTGTTCTGTGTTCCATGATGAAAACATATGTAAAAATTATTTTTGTAAATTTTTTTCATTTTTATTTTGTTTGTAGGTTTTCTAACATTTTCATCCTGTGTCCTTGAGATGACTTCACTTAGTTGAATGCCTTGAATTGTTTTCTTTAAACTGTTTTTACCCTCCATTGCTTCTCTCAGTTTTATGAGATGATACTGCTCGTAATCATACATTGTTCTTCTTCATAATAGTTTATAAACAAGTTTATATTCTGTTCCAGCATTGTTTTTGGCAGCCATCTCTCTTCATTTTTTAATTGAATCAATTATTTGCTGACTATAGGACATTCTGAGCTGTTTGATAGCCATGTTGTGGCAATTAATTTATATTAGTTAAATTCCTGTATAAAACTATTATTGTCTGCATGAAATTATTATTGTTATAACCAACTTATTATTAAGTCCACTTACTACTTTAAAATGATAGAATTATGCTCTTCCAAATGAAATTACAGCTCATACTATGGATGATTTTACAGCTCATCACAAACAGTTTGAAAGACAACCTTTAACTTAGTTTTTGTTCTAGACTTACACAGCAAAGAAGGAGGAGAATACTGTAGGATGAATTATCCTCCTAATAATCCATTACTGCTGGAGGTAAGGATCATATTGGAACAGGAATAAGATGTTTAATAATAATATCCATCAAATACAAAATGCTCTGTTTTGGCCTTGAAAGTCTTTTATAACCTATTCTCTTACCTTCCCAGTCTTCTTACACCTCAGTCCTTGACATGCACTCTTTGATGTTGCAAAACAAATTTATCCTTAGAAAATAAGCAAAGACTTTTAGAAGGACTTACTTGGCAGCATGAGGGGTTGTTACTGATTCCTCTACAAACTACCTAAGACTTCTTGAAATTTGAGCAAGGAGAAGTTTTTAAAGGCAGCTGCTAACTGTTGTTATAAAGAAAAACATGGGCAAGACTGGAATATTGATATTGGAAAAAGACATTTTAATTGATGAGATTTTTTTATTTAAGACTATAAATTGATTGGTCAAACTCCTGCTGAATCCATATCTGGGAATTTTCATCAAATGCATCTAAAAAGTTTGGGGAATTTTTCACTTTCACTGAGTATGGGAGTCGTGACCCCATTTAGAGAATGATAAACTGATGAATATATTGATTTTTTTTAAAAAGAGAGAATCAAAATTGCTCCTTATTTGCAGAATTTCCTACATATAGATTAAAAATATAGCAAAATGATCTTGTACAACCTTTAAAATTAAGAAATTTATACAAGACTCAGGCTAGAAATTAAATTGGTTTAAATCCCCTTGAAAACTGATGGTCTATAAATAAGATTTCACTTGGGAAAAGGGACAATATGTCAAAAGAACATTATTCACTGAGCTAGATGACTCAATGAATAGAACACTGGGCCTGAAGTCAGAAAGATATGAGTTAAATTCAGCCTCTGGGGGCAGCTAAGTAGTATATGCAGTAGATAGAGCACAGACCCTGGAGTCAGCAGTACCTGAGTTCAAATTTGGCCTCAGACACTTAATAATTACCTAGCTGTGTGGCCTTGGGCAAGTCACTTAACCCCATTTGCCTTGCAAAAAAAACCTAAAAAAAAAAGAAAAGAAGAAAAAAAATTCAGCCTCTGACATTTACTTAATGTATGATCCTAAGCAACTTATATTTGCTTCATTTGTAAAATAGGGATAATAATAGACTTAGCTCTTAAAGTTGTAATAAGGATCAAATGAGTTGATATTTGAAATTTCTTATTACAATGCCTGACATATAGGAAGGGTTAAATAAATGCTATCTATTATTATTATCCAATAATTATTATTATTCAATTACTTAACTAATACCTAATATTATTCAATGTTATAAAAGTATGATTTCATGATAAATAATTAAGGAATATGGATCAAAGTCTTTCGAACTTAGTGTCAAATTATACACAAATAATTATAGCCAAAGGATGTATTGCATATTAAATGTTTATTGAAGATGTAAAAAGTTGATGATCATATATGTGAAGGTTGATAATATCTGTATAGTGAATTTAATCATCTTGTCTACTAATTTGTAAACTATTGTAAAAGCTGTAGAAATTCATTTCACTATTTTTAATGTGCATGCTCCAGACTAGTCTGGACAGGATAATATTAATTTATGGTATAAGACTATTCAGGAATTAAATATTTTGTTTTGAATATTTGTTTATATTTAGACAGATTTGACTACCAGATCATAAAATAATCCTTCCAGGCCCGCACTGATACTGGTATCTTAACATTTTTTCATCTATTCCTGTGTGCCACAATATAACAGGAATTATGATTTTTATGCATACTCCTAGAGAGAGAGTGGGGAAAGGAGGGAAAGCAACAGGCATTTATTATTATATTACCAACTATGTACCAGACACTATGCTAATTTTGTGCTTTATAATTATAATTGAATTTGATCCTTACAAGAACCCTGGGAGGGAGGTGAAATTATGATTCCCATTTTACAGATGAGGAAACAGAAGCAGACAGTAGTAAAGCGATTTGCTCAGGGTTAGTCACATAGCCATTAAGTAAGGGTCTGAGGCGAGAAATATATTAGATCAGTACTCTATCCAATTCACCTATCTGACTAACATATAATGCTAACAAGAATGGTCCCTTTAGCTTAGGTCAGGGGGCAGCTAGGTGGCAGAATGGATAGAGCACTGGCCCTGGAGTCAGGAGGATCTGAGTTCAAATTCACCTCAAACACTGAATAATTACCTAGCTGTGTGACCTTGAACAAGGTCACTTAATCCCATTGCCTTATAAATAAATGAATGAATAAATAAATAAACAGATAAACAAATAAAAGAAGAAAAGAATAAATGAATGAATGAATAGTCCATGAGATCTAGGTATCCCAGGATATCAAAATATATATGCCATTTAAAAGATGTCTTTAAGTTAGTAAAATAAAAACATCTTATTTATTAGTCTGTATATTGCTTTTTGGACTTCAAAAATGGAAATTAGGATTTAATTTAATTTAATATGGAGTTTTAGCTTTCTAAATTCCTCACACCAGATCTACCTCTATTAGACTTTGCATTAGTCATCATTTTATTTTGATGAAATTGGTGACTCAGGCTATCAAAATGCCACTCCAGTATTCTGGCATGATATGATGATGACTGTGGGCTTTTGATGGCTGTGTCAGAGAAGGAAATTCTGTGCAAGACACTACCAAAAAAGCTTTGAGCACAGGCTTTTAAAAGGACCAGACTAAGTTTAGAGAGATGTATCATCACAAAGTTGGCCAATAGAAAATTCTTGCTTTCAACTACAGCAAATGTAGAAAAATATTTGACAATACACCCTTATTAAGAAGTATTAATAAATACTTAATAAATACATAATTAATAAATACATAATAATGGGCATGAAGCAGTGGAGAGCAGAATCAAGACTCAGGAAACTGGGAGTGCTAGGAAACTTTCTGACCCCTAAACGTGCCAGACAAGTCTCTAGAGATAGTCTGAAGGAGATGTAGAGTCCAGAAAAGTCAGAGCAATTGTCCTTGAGGAGTTTACATGTTCACGACACCAGAAAAGATTAAACAGAGTGAAAAGTAGGTAACTGGTGACCAGGATTTTTACCTATGGTATCAACCTATGGAGTGGGAGGACATTGTCAGGAGCAATATATCTTCCTTTCTGTCATGACAATTGGCCATGCATTTCACCTCCTGATATTTGGCAGTCCCTACTACCATATCAGGAGAAACTGGTTGTCTCTCCATTGGATCCTATCTCCTGACAGGTCTAGCTTTGACTCCATTCCCCCTTAGAGTCAGGATTTTCTGGAGAATGTTTATCCCTGGCAGACTACTTTGTTGGGTAGACTGTTCTGTGTGCTTTTTTATGTACACCTTGCCCCCCGCCATGCAAATTTCACCATCTCACTAAGCCTGGGACTGTGTGTCAGTTTTTACCTAGATTAGATTGATAGTCATTCTTTTAAGTTCTCCCACTGCTGGCTTTGAAGATTCATGAATTCTACTTTGATGACAAGAGCACTTAGAGAATGACAAAACAAAACATTTCTAATGTGTGAAAGGATTGGGATCTGCATTAAGGAAGGAAAACATACAGTGAGGAAATAGTAGTTACTTCTAGTTTTTCAGGAAATAGTAAAGAATAGATCAATCAAGAAAATTATAGATAGCTCTTTAAAGACTTCTGAACAAACTGAGGGTAGTTAGGTAGAACAATGTAAAAAGTACTGAACCTAGATTCATTTTCCTAAATTCAAATCTGGTCTCAGACCTACTAGATGTGTGATCCTGAAAAGGACACTCATTGGCCCTGGAGTCAAAATGGACTTGAGTTCAAATCCTACCTAAGACACTTAATAATTACCTAGGGCAAGTCACTTAACCCCAAAAAACAACAACAAAAAAGATCACACACTGGATCACAAAGAGCTGGGCATGACTGAACAACAAAAACAAATTGAAGTATAATGACCCAGTAGTTACCTGCTCATCCAAACTAAACAAAGAAGTCTGGGAAAACTCACAATCTCAGAGCTGCCCTTTCAATATAAGTTAGAATATCCTCTAGCTGACATTTCCTAGGAATCTTCCCCACCTTCAAAAAGGAATCAGCTACAGACCCTAGGACCAGGCTCTTCACTCCCTCCCAACAATGCTTGGTCTTATTCAACCTGATTAGGAATTCTGTTTAAAAAAAATAATTACAATAACAATAGACTTGATTGATTTGGGTGGGGTGCCCCATTCCTTCTTGAACACCTGGAGGGTATGCCTAATTCCACCTGTTAACATGTCCTTATTTTTTTCCAGTCTCCTTTTTTTTTCCTTTCTTTTTGTTGAATATGTCCACTCAAATAAAACTCACTTGCTTTACTGTCCTATGTGCTTCATGTTCTCTTGTCCTGGACCTTGATTTCCCAAATCTTCCTAAATCTGCATGGATAGATAGAAACATTATCATTGAAGCTAGAAGGAATCCCAGAGACCATCTAGTCCAAACCCATCATTTTGCAGTTGAGAAAGGACTTGCCCATGTCCACATGGCTAGCAAATGGCAGAGCCAGAATCTGAAAGCAAATTTTCTGAAAGGAGATCCAAAGTTCTTTCCCTAGTCCAGGACCTACAGCTTTCTATCTACAAAATCATGGGTTGTAGCCCATTACAGTTTTCTGAACAGACAGCCCTACCCACTCTAACTTCCCAGTAGATGATGAAAGGGTTTTCTATACCCATTAATCCTTTCAATGGGAGTCCAAGGATTATGCAATGATATCTCATTAGACCTTCTGGAGCATACACACTTCAAAGTCCTTGTAAATTCCCGGGCTAAAATATGTCTGTCAGATCAATGACCTCTTGGTCACTTCATTGTCTTGCATTTGTCACAAAGGAAACTCTTTCATTCCCTGGAGTAAAACATGCAAACAAGTTCAAGGTCTCCTCCTCCACTCCCTTCTGGTTTCACTTCTTGAGCACAAGGACTTCCAGAACAACTCCCATCACCACCCAAATATAAAAGCAGCAGTTTCTAGCTCAAAATAGCAAAGAGAAAGAAGGCCCCTGCTGGGGACTTGCTGTATTGTATTGCTAAATCTAACCCAGGCTTTGTAAACCATAAACCATCTGTTCTTGATCCATCTGGATTTGCTTCTATTCCCAATGGATAGATAACATTGTTGAAAGGAAGCCTGTGTTCAAACACTGCCAAGTAAATGTCTCCAGACATGTGGGGATGCACATAAAGCACTCTGCTCAGGTAGCCCATTGCCTTGAATGCTTCCTTTTAGCTAATGGAGCAAAAGAGCCCTGGGGCTTGCAGAGGGTCCACCTTGGGTCACAAAAAGCATTATCTTTCTCAAATACCATTTACCAGGTCATTCCCATGAGCCAGGCTTCCGTTCAGTCATCTTTTACCATTTATCTCCATATTGGCAATGGATGACAAAGCAAAGCAGCCCCTTCACATCCCTTGAGTACTGTCGTATCACTTATCAGAAAGTTTTTAGAAAATAAAATGCAAAGATTGCCATTCCTCCCCACTCCAAGGGAAATAGCTGTGACTAAAGTAGAATGTAGCTATTGTTACATTCTGGTTCATGGATGCCATTAGGTTAAAATTTCAACTTGCCCACTGTGACTTGCTAAAATGAATACTTATAGGCCAGACCCATTTGATTGGCACAACATACAATCTCTACTAAGACAAAGCAATAATTTGTAGAGAAACAAATGTGAATGTGGTTATAGTTATGAATGAGTAGCAGTTTTAAACCTATTCTCTCTCTCTCTCCCTCTCTCTCTCTCTCTCTCTCTCTCTCTCTCTATATATATATATATATATATATATATATATATATATCATACCACACCCTTTTCATTCCTTCTAGAAGAATGTTATTATATAGAAGGCCCTGTACTAGGTCCTAGAGTTATATAGATAAAAACAATTCTTGATCCTCTTTGGTGAGCTCCTTTACCTTCAAAAACTTTCCCACACTCATTTCTTCCTTGGACCAAAAGGGTTGTAAAACACTAAATGATGTAACCACCTACAGAAGCAGCTGAATGATACATTAGGTAGAGTCTTCAGTCTGAAATCAGGAAGACTTGAATTCAAAACTAAACTACTTCAGACCCTTACTAGCTGTGTGACCTTGAGTTAAGTCACTTAATTCCCATTTGCCCCAATCTCTTCATAAATCTCTTCTGTAAAATTGAGAGCAATAATAGAATCTACCTCCCAGGATTGCTATGAGGGTCAAGTAAGATAATATTTGTAAAGTGTTCAGCATAATGTCTGGAACATATATGCTATGCAAATCTTAACTATTATATTGTTCTAGTTATAATTATTACATTTTCTACAGAGGCTGTGCATATAATTGTTACAAGGTTCAATACAATTTGGAATGAGAAAACTGGGTATATCTATCATACCAGGATAAGACATATTTCCAAACCCTCTACTAATCACACATACATACATAAAGTAATTTTCAAGGCAATATGAACTGTTAGAGAGTAGATTAATAATTAAAAGACCTATAAAACTTTTCTAGAGTCACAAAAATAGGTCATGTGGTCAACAAGATAGAGGACTAAGCATCCTAGGTAGAAAAAATAGAAATAGCTGTATTCAACAAGGTAGTAGCTTTAAGAAATATCACTGGAAAACACTAATTTGCAGATTTAGCTCCTCTCCCCTACTAGGCTCTATGCACCACTGGAGCTCAAGAACTTACCTAGGTACTGCTTTGAGATCCATTCAAGGATTGCTCTACCATTACAGAGTCTATAGTGGGGCAGGGACCTTTTGCTTATCTCTCACTCTTTTAAAATATATAGCAGCTATTAACTCCATTCAACTGTGTGGTGGGAGGATGAGGGAAAATTTGACTTACTTCTTCAACTTTGGATGGTCCTTAGGCTATAGAGCCCTTAAAGCAATAAGGACTCTTCTCAGAAAATCTATCCTGCCCTTCCTAACAGGAAAAAAAAAGCTGCAGAAGCTGATTTAGCCAAGTCATAGAAAGAAAGAATAAGAGCCAGGGACAGAATGCCCTTGTGAAGAAAAGGGGACTAAAATCCAGCTTGAACTAGTCCTAAACCACTCTACCCCAAAGCTATTTAGGGAATTAATTGGGTCAGTGAAAAGTAAATAATGGGAAGTTGGGATGTGAGATATGAGAGGCAACTGAAGAAAATTTGCAATCCAATCTGGAAGTTTAGACACCTTCCAAAGGGGAGAAGTTAGAAAGTGAGAGTTAGAAGAACACATTAAAAATACCAAATCATTTGAGATTTCAAAAGCAAGAATATTCAGCTAAAAATTTAGAGTACCAGGACATCAATTAAGAGAAAATCCACTAAAATTAAAGGGAAGTATGTTTAAGGGCACCAAGATGATAAACTTCTTAACTGATCATTTCCTTTATAAATTGTAAAGCTAGTGGTTTCAGTTCTAGAAGAATGCTACTGAGCTGAAGGCAACTATGTCCTACTGTATTGAATATATTTAAGATGAAAATTATATGTAAGATTTTCTGAATCCACATGGAGTTTACAATATATTTAGAGAATGACTATACATAAATGCAAAAGAGAATAAAATAATATGCAAGGAACTTTAAATTTTATAGTATTAAAAACACATGAATAACAAAATTATGGGAAGAATGTCCACTTAGAAATCAGGAAGAGGTAGGTTCATTTGACATGTAATTGAAGTAGGAGAACTCTGCTTTTCCCTTTTTCTGAATTGAGACAAATATTATAATACAAGCAGACCTCTATAAACAAGAAATGCACCTAGCCAAGAGACACTATCTTAAAATAACCTTTTGAAACTGTTAAACTTTCCCTATGTAGACTCTACTATGTAAATCCTATCTAAACTAATGTCTCCAAGTTATCTCACCAGGTTTTCCTAGTTATATATCATAAATTTCTAAAGTCTACCTTGAGATAACAACAATCCTAATTCCCAGTCAAGCTGATATCTTCAGTTAAGGTACTTAAATTAATAATTTATGTCATGAATTAAGCCACTCCTTAGTTCCTCCTGGCACTGAAGATGGTTCCACTCTTATAAGAGTTCTGTTCACCTTCTCCAAACTATTGATCTTAGGGGACTTTAGCTAATCAGTCTGGCTGTTGATTTACAACTGTATTTCTCTTCTCACCTCCCCCTTTACCATACTTAACCATCTATTATGTTTTCACAACCCAGCTTGTAGTTAGTTCTTTCCGTAAACTTACAACCTTCCTAAAAACAAAACAAAACAAAACAAAAACTCTCTTTACCTCACAAGAACTTTTTTTGCCACAATCTGTCAATTAAAATTTATGCCCTCCTGAATTAGAGACCTTGGTGATTTCCTCACTGATAAAAGAATCCCCCATCTTTGCAAAGTCCCCTCCCTGAAACCATTCACAGGACTTCAATGTGACTTTAGGCAAACCATTTAACCTATCAATCCCTATAGCAGCTCTCAGAGACAATAAGCTGTTGAACAAATGCTGATCTGCACTCACAGAGAAGTATGCTCATGGGGAAATATCTATATACTATTGATACTACAGGCCTAATTTAGAAAAAATAAAAGGAAGAAATAAAGAAACAAAGATACAAAGAAAAACAAAAATGACAAACTCTCCAAAATAAGACTGTGGTAACTCCCAATCACCACCTCTTCTCATGGATTCTGAGGGGGAATTTAAGGAGATTTTCCAAGAAGGTTAGAGCTCTCTCTTGCTTTAGCTTTTGGACTTCTGCTTAACCTGGAAGCTGCCCTGCCAAGATTAATTAGCAATCCACAGCTTTTCTTTAATCTCTTCTTAACTTCTCTTTCACTTTGTTTTGTGTTGTTAGCCCATAATTGAAGAGGAGGAAAAAATCAACCTGGCTGGCATGTGAAAAATTTCAGTGTTTTCAAATTTACCAAATACTCTGCTGCAAACATTTTTTTCCACATCTATTATTTCACTAGGGATGCTGCATATCTGTGAATCATGAAATGTTTCTGACCTTGTCAAGTTTCATTGGATACCTTATACTCATCTCTCTCCTTTAGGAATTGTCTTGCTCTAAAAGGAATCCATGCCACCACACTTAAATTAAGGACCCTGTATTATGTTCTTGTACACAAATATTTACACATGTTAGTTCAGCATTTATAAAAGTATTGCAGTTTACCAAAACTAAAAACACTCAGATACTTACTTTCTGGAGCATGAAATGGAAAGAGAATAAGGCTTGCCATCAGGAGAGAGCAGGGTTTGATTCCTTCCCATGACACTAATTAGCTGTGTGATCCCCATTAGCTTGAAGGACAGGTTTGGTAAGGGTGAATCAGACCTTTCTGGGACCCTTTTTCAACTAGGGCTTCCAATTTCAAAAGCCTTATCCTCCATAATCCCATCTAGATATGCCTCTGGCTTTTAATAAGAAACAATACTCCTATGTAATTGTGACTATTATAAAATTTACCTACCACTCACTATTTCTCCTATGGTAGAAAAATCTCCACTATGCTATTTTTTTTCCTTTTCCTGTATTGATGGGCTCATGGAGGTTAACAATTTCATCATCTAACTCCTATTCCTCCTCCTCATCCTCTTTAACTCTGCTCAATCCATGTCCTAATCTCCACAATTGAGTTATCCTATAATATAAATATCCTTCCTACTAATTCCTCTGTGCTTAAACATCTCTTAATTTTAGCATCTTCTTTACTCATACCCCTTCAATATCCTGATAATCGAGGGAGAGTTGAAATTCCCCTTGCTCTCTACTATCGTTTTCATTAGCTTCTCTCCTATAGCAATTTCTCCTTTAAAGTTCACTCAGTGAACATTTTCCACACTATAAGGAAGCTGTATACTAAACCATGGGTCATTCTGTCAGCTTTATCAAATAATTCCAAGATCTGGTTCACTGTCTTTCTCTCTTTTATAACTTGAATTTATACTAAGGAAATTTAACTACCATGTTTATGGTTCCTTCAAATTTCCCACCTACTCATTTCTTTAATCTCCTTAAATCCATTAACTTCACTCTACCTCTACCACACAAAGAGATGGTGACAATATGGATTTTATCATTTCCCTTGTGCTCCCCTTAATCAAAATCTTTGACATTCTACTATCTTCTATAATCTCCTATCATTCCATCTCATCCAATACCTTACCCATCTTTACCATATTCTTTATTTAAACTCTAGTCCTTCCAAGTTCTCTATTTGATTATTAACCTGCTCTGAATTAACTTTCTTTTCCAACTTCAACTTTAGGATTAATTGATTCAGCTTCACACTTTACTCTTTTTTTAAGACTTTTTTGCAAGGCAATGGGGTTAAGTGGCTTGCCCAAGGCCACACAGCTAGGTAATTATTAAGTGGCTGAGGCCGAATTTGAACTCAGGTCCTCCTGACTCCAGGGCTGGTGCTCTATCAACTGCACCACCTAGCCACCCCTAATTTACTCTTGACACCCTCTACCTTTACTCCTGTTGTCACTAATCCCTTATCATATTCCTAGACCTGATTTACCTTACAATCTGCTTCTGTCTCTTCTACTTAGATGCTAATGAATAGATCTAGAAAAGTCACAATTATGCTAACTGGTTACAATATAAATTCATGTAATCCAACTTCTATTGGGTCTCCTTACCACAAGGCAATTCTTTTTTCTTCCTAAATAATTCTCCATCTCACTTAAGACATAAGTAATTTCAAACCTTCTCTTTTCATGCATCTCATTTCATGCACCTCTCTCCACTCCTCTCAGCTGAAAAAATATGAGGTCATAAATTATTGTGAGTTATCATTCATATATATATATATGAATTTATACATATGTATCAACTATCAATCATATAACACTTTAAGATTTGCAAAATGTTTTAGAAATATCTTTCCTCCTCTCCATCTCAACCCCATTGACCTTAACTCTCTCACTTACTCCTCTTTTTTGGTTCTCCTTTCCAAGACCAACCCTTCTACATGTACCTTTGATCCCATCTCCTCTATTTTTTTCTTGCAGTTTGTCCCTCCAATATCCTTTCCTCTTTCACTAATCCCTTACTTATTGATTTCTTCTTTACTGTCTTCAAATATACCCTTCTACTCCCTCCTTTAAAAATGCATTCAATAGCTTTTCAAGATTAAGGGGAAGTGGGGGCGGAGGAAGGGTGAAGTCTGGATAGTTTGGAGCTCCACCCACCAATTTCTTGGCTTTTAAAAAACTGTGTTTGCAGTTTGGGAATTCACTTTTTCTGAAGGTCAGGATCACTTGAGATTAGACATGAGTCGGAAACCCAATCCCTGGAGCTGTGTCTATGGTTGGCAGACTAGCGTCCATGGAAGTTATTGTGGGCAATCACATCCAGGGTCAGACTCTAACATTGTGTATGTCAAGAGTACCTGCAAAAATAATGAAAGAGAAGGGGCACAAGGAGGTATTGGTATCCACTGGAGATCAGAGCATGGTCTAAACATAAGTGATAGGTATTCTGGACGACAGACAAACCAAAGTGCATCATTAGAAGCAGCAATCAAAGAAGTTGAGCAAGCAAAGGTCCAAAATAAGGACAACATCATAGTGTGCTCAGACAGCCAACTTGTCACCAAGGGTATGAGTGAGTGGATTGACAACTGGAAAGAAAATGACTGGAAAACAAGTAAAAATAAAGATGTTGTCCACAGAGAGCAATTCATTAAACTGGATAATCTGACTCGGGGCATGAATGTTGAGTGGAATTATGTACCTGCTTATTCAAAAGATGAAGGCAATGCTGCAGCTCAGAAATTAGCAAGAAAAGCAAGTGGGAAGAAGTGAAAATAGTTAATACTTGCAGATATTGAAATTTAAGTTATTGTGTCACTGTTTCTTTTTTTAATGTCACTGTTTAATCTTGCAGTATGATAATCTCCAAATCATTTTCTCTTTACTTTTCTCTTCCCCCCCCCCCCCCATAGGAGTTCTATATTCCAAGGCTATTTCTGGCCATTTTTAAATGTTTTCTTGATTTTTCTATGTATATTAAAAAACAACTGTAGAAATTGTTAAAACAATAAATAAGAAGGCAGATAGTTCCATCTTTGTCAGATCCAGAAGAACTCTTGACTTGTCTCAACTCATGCTCCAGACCCTAGAAACCAATCTAAACTGCTTGATGGCTCCCACAACTTAGGTATAAGGGAATCACCAACTTTTTCAGATAGTATGTACATGAAACAAGACTTTCCATCACCCCAACAGTGCTTTCTAAGGACTTCTACCTTTTGCAGTTACCTTGTTTTGTATGCTCTAAAGTTTCCCACTGACTTCTGATTTTTCTGGCAATCTAAAGATTCTTGCTTGGACCATTCAATCTGCCTCTCTGGGGTGCATGTGAGTGTTTGTTTGATATTCTTATCAATAATGACATTGAATAGTTCACAGTTCAAATTTTGTTCTTTTCTTGGTAAAATGTTCTTTACTCTTACAATTCTACATATTGGTTGCTCTTACAAGTTATTTAGAGATTCTGGATGTCTAAGTCAAATAATTAAATTGTTCCTGTTTAAAAAAAATGCATTCAATAGGGTGGCTAGGTGGCATAGTGAATAGAGCACCAGCCCTGGAGTCAGGAGTACCTGAGTTCAAATCTGGCTTCAGACACATAATAATTACTTAGCTGTATGACCTTGGCAAGCCAATTAACCCTATTGCCTTACCAAAAAAAAAAACCCTTAAAAATGCATATAACAAAAATAAAATTAAATATATTATCAAAACATTTTACTCTAAAACTTGGAACCCTTATCTCCATTCAGGCCTGAATTCCAAAGGTGCCCCTCTTCATGATTGTACTGATCCAGCTCTGTTCTCTATTCCTATAAATAACTTTGTCTTTATCATTTAGGTAATTTATATTGACTTATCTGTATGCATTTCAGCTTTTTCCAATAGAATACAAGAATCTTGAAGGCAAGAACTGCTCTAATTTATGACTTTGAATCCTAGCTTAGCAACTGTTATACAATAGCCATTAAATAAAACTTTGTTGAATTGAAAAAGAAATTAATGCATTCTATTCTACCTTCTCCTCAAGATAGCATTCTATAGACATCCTCCATTTCTCAGCTAAACAGCTAGGAAAAAGTTGTCATATACATTAACTCAATTTTCTCTCCTCTTATTCATTCCACAACCTTTTTCAATCTAACTAGATATTTTATTATTCAACTGAAACTGTTATCTCTAGTTATCACAATCTCTTAACTGCCAAACCTGATGGATTTTTCTTAGTCCTCATGTTTCTTTATCTCCTTTCTCTATTTGACAGTTCTGAAAATGCTTTCTTCATGGATTCTCTTTTTGAGGTTTTGTGGTATTACTTGTTTAGCTTCACTTCTACCTGTCTCAATTATATGTCAACTACCTCCCAGAGCCATTATTCATATTATCCTTACCCCAACTGTCTAACATATACATATACATATATATGTATATAATCCAATAAATATATTTTTCAAGGCTATGTCATGACCTACCTCTCTTCTCTTTTTTCTCCTCTCCTCTTTTTTCTTTCCTCTTCTCTTCTTTCACTGTCTCCCTCTAAACTATAGACTAGACTCTTACACCCTTCCTATTCTCAAAAAATACTAAATGAAACAAAACAAAACAAGAAAATGATATTTGGATATTTGGAAAATGAAGTAGACTGGTCATAGTGAAAGAATGAAAGGTAATAAATAATAATATAATAATGATGATAATAACAACAACTATCATTCATGTAACACTTTCACATTTACACGGTGTTTTACAATTATCTCATTTAATCCTCACAGCAAATCTGGGAGGCACATACTCTTATTAGACTCATTTTTATAGAAGAGGAAATTGAGGAGATTTGCCTAGTGTCACACAAACAATAAAAGTCCAAGTCTGGATTTCAATATGGTCCTTTCTGACTTTAGGTCCAAAATGCTATGCTATCCACTGTACATACATATGTGTGTGTGTGTGTGTGTGTGTGTGTGTATACATATAAGGAATTCTGAACATATATATATATATATATATGGACTGAAAATATTTATTATTTCTTTTTATTAATATATCAATACATTATGATCAGATATGTTCTACATTTATCTAGCTGGACAGCATTTGAGAGTGTCTGGAGTCTCATGAATTCCCACAAGCCATCTGTTGGATACCTCTGAACCTATACCACCTAACTGTATCTGATAACAACATGTGCTCTCTTGAGGAATTGAAAAAAGTTAGGTGTATTAGGTGCATTTTTTATGGAGAATTGTAGGAATACATGAATAGCTATTGCATATGAGAAAAGGATTTGAATGGGTTGTAATATACCCAGGTGGAGGCACTCATGACAATGAGATCACACATGCATTCAAATACTATAGTATAAAATGAGACTAATAGGGAGTTAGGATATAGCCAACAAAGCTGTTTATGAACATCAAATGAGGTAATTTTGGGAAAGTATGATGAAAGGCATAGGAAAGGAATTATCATTACTATTATGAAGATCTCCCATCTGAGAGACCATGCTACACTCTACCTTCAGATTTAGCCTCCAATGAAAATAATGATTGTGCCTAGGAAGCATTTTATTTCTACCTTTTAAGGGAAGCTACTTAAGTACCAACTATCTTGTAAAGCCTTGAATTGCAAAGAGTGACAATGATCAAGCCTTTGACTTAAAACTAGCAGACTTTCCAGTTGCAAAATCTAACACAATTTTTCTTCTGAGAAAACTGTGGTATTCTCTCTTTACTTTATTTGACAATGGGTAAAATGTTTCTATAGAAAAATACATTTATATCAACTAATTACTCCTTCCTAAGAGAACAGTCATCAATTTTTTGGTCACTCTTTTATTTGTATATCTGGTTCTTAGGGAGAACTTAATAAAGGTTTATTGAGAGACGGATTGATAGATTTCAGGGTCTAATTGTGTTCAAATCTTTTTTGAAACAACACATGCATTGTCAATTAAAGGATCTTCATGCCAAGTATTTGGTCTGTGATGAGTACAAAAACAAGGCTTTCCATGTGAGAGAAAAATATAGTCATTATACAAAACTTGTGACAAATTTGTCTATTATTTGTGGGGGAAATACTACTGAAATTAAGACCTAAATATGACCTTTTCTTTCTTTTAACAATCAAATTCTGTCATAGAAAACCATACAAGGGATAAACCTTGCTTAATTTAATTTTTAAAATTTGATTTAAAAAAATGAAGAAAACCAAATTATCAATATCAAAAATGAAAAGGGTGAATTCTCCAACAAATGAAGAGGAAATTAAAACAATAATTTGGAAATATTTTGCCTAACTGTAGGTCAATAAATATAACAATTTAAATCAAATGGATGAATTTATAAAATTACAAATTACCCTGATTAATAAAAAAAGGAAAAAATACTTAACCAATCCAATTTCAAAAAATGAAATTGAACAAGCCATCAATAAACTTCTTAAGGGAAAAAAATCTACAGGGCCTGATGAATTTGCAAGTGAATTTGATCAAACATTTAGTTAAATTGCAATTAAATAAAAACTACTTGAAAAAATAGGTGGAGTCCTGCCAAATTCCTTTTATGACACCAATATGGAGCTGAAACTTAAACCCAAAAGAGCCAAAACAAAGAAAGAAAATTTTAGACCAATTTGCCTAATGAATATGTATGCAAAAAATTTAATAAAATATTAGCAAAGAAATTGTACCAATTTATTCCCAGGATAATACACTATAAAAAAGTGGGATTTATACCAGGAATTCAAGACTGGTTCAATATAAGGAAAACTATCGGCATAATTGTTCTTATCAATAAGAAACTAACAGAAATAATCTGATTACCTCAATAGATACTAAAAAAGCTTTTGACAAAATGCAGCATCTATTTCTAATAAAAATTAGAAAATATAGAAAGAAATGGAGTTTCCTTTAAAGTTATAAGCTATTTAAAACTGTCAACAATTATATTATATAATGGTAATAAGCTAGAAATATTCCCAATAAGATAAGGGGTGAAATAAAAATGCTAGTTATCACCACTATTTTTCAGTATTGTACTAGATTTAGCAATGAGTAGAAAAAAATTGAAGGCATTAGAATAGGCAATGAGGAGTTAAAACTATCACTCTTTGCAGATGATATAAAGGTATGCTTAGAGAATTTTAAAGAATCAACTGAAAAACAATCTGAAACAACAATGTTAGAAAAGTTGAAGGATATTAAATAAACCTACATAAATCCTCAGTATTTCTTAATATTAACAACAAAGATCAACAGAAAGAGATAGAAAAAGAAATTTCATTTAAAGTAACTATATACAATATAAGTGTTTGAGAGTCTACTTGCAAAGACAAATCCAGGAACTCTATGAATGCACTTGTTTGTTTTTTCTTTATCATGTCTTTGCTCTCATTTTTCTTTTGCAACATCATTAATATGGAAATGAATTTAACACAATTGTGCATGTATTACATATAACAGATTGCTTCCTATCTTAGAGAACATTGGAGGGCAAAAATTTTCAAAAATGGATGTTGAAAATGATCTTTACGTGTATTTGGAAAGAGATAAAATTCTACTAATATTTTTAAAAAGAAAACCATATAATGTAGTAAAACAGTTGTTGGCAAACAGTAAAGCATAAATGCATTCTATTATTCTTGGGAAAATTAATCAGAATTCTAACTTCATTATACAAATGGCCAGAATACATAAAAATGCCATCATCCAAGTTCTCAGATAAGTCTAAGTTTCATTTGATTTATATTTTCTTTGGAAAATCAAACTGCCACCCTATAGAAACTGCATTTTGAAAAAAGATCGAACTTCCAATCCCTACTCTACTTATCTGTAGCACCCTATGGATTAGCTCCATGAAGGCAAGAAATATTTCAAATTTTTTAAACTTTGTATCTCCATTGTCTAGCATAGTATGATTGGCAAAGTAGTAGGTATTGGACACAATTTCTAAATTACTCTCTAAATGGTAGTTTTAATTCTTACAATATTTGTATGAAAAATAACAAATGTATTTTGTATCTCCTATATTAGCCGCCTATTATAGAGGTGCCCAGTAAATAATTATTTACTGCTAACTGCTGAATGGAATTCAATACTAGCTTTGGTATTAGTGTTTTAACAACAAGTGAGTTCTTTACTTAGTTAATCAATGGTTTTCAATTTTAGCAGTATTTCAGAAATATATGAAAGAGATTTGACTCATAATTATGTAGGATTATTTTTCAACATGTAAGATACACACAATTTCTTGAACAATTCTATCTCTATGCTTTGGCTTACATTGCTCTATTGTTTCTCTAACTACTATATAGAAAGTTAGTACCACAGTAACATTTTCACATTGTGGTGCTTAAGGAGACTTTTGAGAGTCCCTTGTACAGCAAGAATGTCAATTGAGTCAATACTTAAAGAAATTTATTCAGACCATTTGTTGGAAGGTCAAATACTGAAGCTAAAGCTTAAATACTTTGATCCTATAATGAGATAAGATTCATTGGGAAAAGACACTGATGTTGGGAAAGATTGAAGGCAAAAGCAAAAGGGGATGGCTGAAGATGAAATGAATATATAGTATTACAATAACAATAACAGTACCATGAATACAGTAAACAGGAGCCTGGACCAAGAATTAGTAGAAGCTAGAAGGTTCTGGTGTGCTATAGGTCATGGGGTCATAAAGTATAGGACTGAATGCCTGAACAATAATAGAAATGAACAAGAGAAGGAAATGGCAAAGTACTCCAATGTCTTCGCCAAGAGAGCCCCATAAGTGGTCATAAGGAGATGGACAGGACTGAATGAGTTCCATTGTAGAAAGGAAAATTCTTTGTTTGGGCTTTTATCTTGATTAACAAGTCAAAACTCACTACATACAATAAGTATGTCAAGGTAGCACTGGAGAAAAGCTATGGCTTTGAACTGGGGGCCAATTTTTATAGATGACTTTCATAAAGAGATAAAGATAATTCAAATAGGACTTCAGCCAAAAAGATTGGGCCCTTGCATCTCAATCCTCCCCAAGGGAGTAAGTACATGACAATTTGCATGTAGAAGTCCAAACATTTCAAGTAGTGGTATGTGATAAAGAACAGATAATAGAAAAAGTTAGATTCAATTTTACCTTCCTCAACAGAGTTTTCCCCAACATTGATTATCAATGAGAACAATAAATTTCAATGATTTCCCCATATATTTGAAAATGATTGAACAATAAAACCACAGGTAGATTAAATAGACATATATAAAGCTGGATACAAATGCAAGCATGCACACACATACATCTGTGCCCAACTTATGTGTCCAAATGTGACTGATAAGATCAATATGAGCTTGGAATTCCCTATCACAGGTCAGGCACAAATAGGCTATATGAACACTTAGGGCAGATATTCTAAACTTGCTCATCTCACATTGCCTTTGAGCTACTTCAATTCTACTTTGCTCATAGAGTATAGCACCCTCTCTGCTGAGGGAATGTCAGTCTGGGCAGCCTTGTGCCAGTGTCTCCCATGTTGCAGAATCATTTCCAAAGTTTTAAAAAGATGTCTTGAGAGTGTCCTTCTATCACTTTTTCTGATTCCTCTGGAAGCATGTGCCTCATGAGTTCTCCATAAAAGTCTTTTAGCATACATAAGCATATAAATATAAACAGACATATATAAATATATATTATATATATGATTCTATACCACATATAATATTTACATTTATACTCAACAGCATCATCCTAATCTTGATTGTTTGTAACAAATCAATTTGAACAAGCATTAGTGATTATAAATTAGGAGATTTAAACTCACAAGAGGTAGAAAGTGCATTGTGCATCAAAAACCATAATCCCATGTTTCCATCAGTGGTAAATAAACTTAGATAAACAGAGTGGCTATTTCATGTATCCCCCATGGAGGCAAATCTTGTTAGATAGGATTGTTATATAAACTAAGGCATTGTACAGATCAAGATACTCAGAGAGTACAACATGTATTACTTTTCAGAGGGAGATGTACATAACAGCAAAGTTACCAAGAAAACCTGATAAACATAAATACCATGAAACAAAGAACCAAAGGAATATAATAATGATCAACAACATCATATAAGAGTAATATTCCTTTTTTAACTTTTTAGTCTACTCCCAAATATTAGTTAATCAGTACATTTTAGCTTGAGATGTTCTATGGAGTTGTCTGGCCCCTAGAAAGATCTTCTGCTAGAAATTCTGGAATAAATCTCTTCAGGTAGCTAGCTCTTTCTAGTGAATTCCTAGATAATTCTACCAAAATCATTAACAGGATGCATTATAATTTAATACACCTCCTTAATTCTCTTTTCCATTAATTAGGTCATGGAAATCAATTTAAGCCTTACAGTTCTAATCCTATTGACAATAGATCTATAAGAACATCAATTTAGGAACCCATCATTCACTTGAAGTTTCAAAGATTTCAGTTTTCATATGTCACTTGCTATTGCTATATGCTTTCTTTATAATTATCAATGCCATCGTGTATATGAAGACTTTCTTGGCCACCTGAATCCAGAATGATCCCTCACACAGCTGCTCCTCCATGCTCTTATAACAGTTGTTTAACCTATTCACTTGCTTAGCATTTACAGTTTTCTTCTTATAATTTATCTTCCTAAATTTTGATTGTGCCATCTCTCAATTAAAGGCATTAACTTTTTTTTAGGGTTTTATTTTGCAAGGCAAATGGGGTTAAGTGGCTTGCTCAAGGCCACACAGCTAGATCATTATTAAGTGTCTGAGGTTGGATTTGAATCCAGGTACTCCTGGCTCCAGGGCCAGTGCTCTATCCACTGCGCCACCTAGCCGCCCCAAAAGCATTAATTTTTTTGAAGGACAAGAATCATGACTTATAATTCTTTGGAGGTAAATCCCTGTCTTTCCATCCCACCCCTATCCAATGTTCCCATCTCTGGCCCAGCAACAAAAGCAATGTCTTAACTTTGAAAGGGGCTCATTAAATATTTACTGATTAAGAGTGATTGATTGAGGCTTTTACTTTTTGAGCATGTATTAACCTCACTTTCAGAATGGTAAAAAAATAGAGTATGAAACATTTTTACCAAGAGCTGTCCAAGAGGACTGCTGACCAGACTCAGAAGGAGGACAAGGTTCTCAGGACTTTGCCTTGGGGCACCTACATTTTTAGGTGCACTGCCAGCACTTTCTGTATTTCAGCAACCTAGAAACAACTGATTTTAGCACATATTTCAAATATTAAGAGTTTCCTTGGGTTTGTTTCTACCTTTAGTTCCCTTGGAACAAAATTGCTAACTATGCCTCTGTTGTTAAATGAAAAGGAAGCCAATGCATATATCATATATACATATAATATATATATATTATATATTTTTATTTACATTATTGTAGTCATTATGTATGGAACAACTAGATGGTACAATGGATAGAGTTCCAGGTCTGGAGTCAGAAAGATTCATCTTTCCAAATTCATCTATAAAATGAGATATAGCAGGAAATAGCAAATCAATTTAGTATCTTTGCAAATAAAACCTCAGATGGGGTCAAAGAAAAACATCATCCAAATCATTGTTTTCTAGGTTCTTCCTATATTATAACAGTTCAATCAAGTCTTCCTATGTTTTTCTAAATTCCTATTATTCATTATGTATTACAGTACATCATGTCTTATAGAATATCCTATTCTTTTATATTCATATTGATATAAGTTCAGCCACTCCCTGATTTGTTCAGCCATTCCCTGATTAATTAGTATTCATTTTATAGATTTATACTACCACTAAAAGTGTAGTTATTAATATATTGCTATTTTATACATGAGATTTTTCTTTAATTCTTAGACATTTCATACCTGATTCAAAGAAAATAAACAACAAATTTTTCATTTAATTAAAAAGGGGAAATTTGCAACTAGTAAATGTTTATCAGGTAGCTTAGCTTGCAATAATAACTTTTTCCCCTTGTTTTTCATCTCTGTTGATTTTCTGGGTGTGAGGTCAATATTTATTAGGGGAATAAATCAGATCATTTTACTTCTGGACCATTCTAAGTATTGAAGATTTTTCTCACAGCAAACCTTTATTCAATTCTCTATACCTTTTATTTACTATTGCTAATTCTATAAAATAGAGTCAATTTAAAAATATATTATTTTTGACTTATTGAATAATCTAGCATTTCCATAACATAATATAAATTTTAAAAGCGATTTAAAACTGCAAATCTATTGTGTACAAGTTGCTATTCTATTTAAATATACAATAAGGTTATCATGTAATTTTTTCCTTCCTTATCCTACTCCCACAAATATGTGTCTAATATATATATATATTTATTTTACACACATATATTTATATAGTTTTATAGTTATATATATTATATATATATATACTTGCATACATACATGTATATAAAACCATTCTATATTAATTTCCATTTACCATGCCTTTCTCTGGATATAGTACATATGTATTTGCTGTTAATGAGGGTATTTATAGTAGTCAAAATGACTCATTTACTCAAAGTTGTTCTTAAAAGAATATTGCTATTACTGTATACCATGTTTTCTAGTTTCTGCTCATTTTACTCTTTATTATTTTGTGCAATTTTTTCATGTTTTTCTAAGATCATTGAACTCATCATTTCTTATAGCATGACAATATTCCATTGCAACCATATACTACAACCTGTTCATTCATTCACCAATTGACAGGTATCCCCATGATTTCCAATTCTTTGTCTTTACAAAGCTAATTAGAAGGAATATAATTCCTCTTCCAGGTGATAAATCTTCTAAAACCAGAAGATTGTCATTCCCCTTTAAGTCTTTCCTTCTTCAGGATAACCATCTCTAATTCTTTCAAATGAATTTCACATAACATAAATTTGGTTCCTTTCACCATCTTGATTACACTCATCTGGAAATTCTCTTGTAATCAACATCCTTTCTAAAATATAATAACCAGAATTGAAGACAATACACAGCATTTATCTGACCAAATTTAAAGTGCAGTAGGACTTACCCTTTCTTTACTTCTGGATATTATTCTTTTCAGAATATAGTCTAAGATTACATTAGTTGTATTTTTTTTACTTTTATATAATACAGTGAATTCACATCAAGTTCACAATTCATTAAAATCTTTAGAAGACATTTTTTGTTGTTGCCAAACTGATGTATAAGCACATCTACTTCATCCTACATTATGAAATTATTTTTTGAACCCGTGTAATATTTTACATTTAATCCCTATTCAATTCATCTTATTCTGTTTATCCCAACATTCTACCTATCACAATCTTTTTAAAGTCTGAAAGTCTCATTCCATACCCAAATGCATTAGTTGTTGCTATCAACTTTGGATCATATGCAATTTTGTGATCATGCTATTTGTGCCTATATCCAAACTATTTATAAACACAGGGTCAAATATCCATCTCTTATGAACTCCAGTAGAAATTGCCTTTTTTTAGGGTTTTTTTGCAAGGTGAATGGGGTTAAGTGACCTGCCCAAGGCCACACAGTTAGGTAATTATTAAGTGTCTGAGACCGGATTTGAATCCAGGTACTCCTGACTCCAAGGCCAGTGCTTTATCCACTACACCACCTAGCCGCCCCATAGAACTTGCTTTCTAAGGTGATATTAAACCAGTAATGACTATGGGGGTTTAGACATTCAAACAGTTTTAAATAAACTCAGTTATGCTATCACTAAGCTCCCATGAATCCAATATTTTCACAAGAAAAGAATAGATGACTGACAAATTTTTTCCTCAAATCTAGATTAATTTTTTTTCTAGTCTGTCACAAGCTAACTGTGTTACTGGTTTTCTTTTTGTAAATTTTCATCATCAATCCCCTTGAAAATGATAGTCCAGGATACTGACAGGCAAAAAATTCAAGAACTCTTGTTTATTGACTATAGACTCCATTTCTTCTTCATTTTTATAATACAGAAAATATGGACAACTCTACAATCCTACAATTATTCTTCCATTCCCTGTGATTAATCAATAATATTTATTAAGTGCCTACTATGCTAGGCTCTGTGTTAAGGGCTGGGAATGGAAAAAAGGTAAAAGAAAGTTTCTGCTATCAAGGAGATAACAATCTAATGAAAGAGACAACTGCAACCAAATATATAGAAACATGCTGTATACAAAATAAATATGAAATGACTAACAGGGGGAAGGCAGTAGAATTAAGAGGGATTAGGAAAGGTTTCTTATATAAGGCAGGATTTTGTTGTAACTTAAAGGAAGCAAAGGACTGCAGTTAGCAGAGCAGAGGTGTGAGCAGTGATCCAGGGATATGGGACATCCTGAGAAAAAGACAAGACTCCCAGAGCCAAGAGATAGCTTTATGAAACAGTCAAATCAGTATCATTGGATGGAAGAGTACATATTGGAGAGTAAGGTGTAAGAAGACTGAAAAGAGGGAGTTTAGGGACTGAAGAAAGGGAGTTTAGGTTATCAAAAGCTTTAAAGACCAAAAAAAGGATTTTATATTTGATATATTTATGTTTGATTTTGGAGGCAATAAGGAGGCACTGGAGTTTAAGTAGTATTATAGTCATACCTGAATTTTAGGAAAATCATTCTATTAACTGAGTGGAGGATGGGTTGGAGTAGGGAGAGACTTGAGGAATGTAGATCTATCAGTAAACTATTATAATAGTCCAAGCATCCGGTAATGAGGTCCTGCACTAGAATGGTGACCATGTCAGAAGAGAGAAAGTGCAATCAAGAGATGTTGCAAAGGTGTAATTGACTGATCTTGGCAACATATTGGAAATGTGGGATGAAATCTGAAGACAGGAACAATTCTAGTTTGTGAGTCTGAGGAACTGAAAAGGTAGTGTTGTACTCTACAGTAACAAGAAAGGTAGGAAGGGAGGGGAGGGTTAAAGGAAAATATGAGTTCAATTTTAAACATGTTTGGGATAAGATTCTACTACATACCAATTTGAGATATGTGAAAGGCAAATGGAAATGTGAGATTGACCTAGCAGAAAGGCTAATTAAATATATCTTGTACTCATTACTTAAATTTATCAAGCATTGATATTTATTCTTTCATTATAACCTTACATATCTTGGATATTAACTCCTTAGTATTTATTTTTAGGTTTTGCAGGGCAATGTGGTTAAGTGACTTGCCCAAGGTCACACAGCTAAGTAATTATTAAGAGTATAAGGTCAAATTGAACTCAGGTCCTCCTGACTCCAGGGTTGGTGCTCTATCCACCTCGCCACCTAAAAGCAACTTCCTTAGTATTTTTTATTGTACTTTCCAGGCCAAAGATTATTCTCCTTGGAATAATCCAAATCTTATTAATTTTACCTACATATCACCTGCATCTGTCTTCCTCTTCTTACATGTACCTTTCTTCAAATGTCTTTCCCCTCAATAGTCTCCTAATTGGCCTACTTATCTCAATTTTTCCTCTCTGATCTATCCTGCACATAGCTTCTAAAGTGTTATTGCCAAAGCACAGGGCTATCAATGCCACTTGGTAACTCAGGGTGCATGCATGAAATTGATTTGCCATTGATTATGCTTATTAGTGCTCTTGGTATACCATTAAGAATTACACTCATCAATGTAATCAAATTTTGTTGATTATTCAACAGTGTAAATATCAATCTTTCTAAGAACAACTATTCACCTAATTCCTAAAGGTGCTGGTAAATATGTCTCTTCCTTGTACTTCAAGAATTTCCCTTCTTTGCCCAGTTAGGGGATATGTCTCCTTCTGAAAAGTTGTCTACTAAGTCTCCATTAATTAGACAGAAATTAAATGATTTGTCCATGGTCATCATCATCTTCATCACCACCACCATCACCATCACCATCATCGATCATCAACATCATCATCATCATCATCGTCGTCGTCATCATCATCATCATCATCATCATCATCATCATCATCATCATCACCATTCAAAGTCTCAAGTCCTCATCTGGTGACTATAAGTGGAAAAAAATGAAAATAATGAAGTTATTATATCACTTTAAGTTTTGCAAAATGTTTTACTTCCTTATCTCATTTGAGCCTCATGGTACCACTACATACACTATTGTTAAAATATGAACAGATATTGTTTCCTCAGTATCTACTACAGACAAATAGTAGAGGCCTCTTGCTAAATGAAACAATAAGTTCAAAGAAACTTATGTAATAAAAAATATATGAAATATATATATTATATTTTTATAACATATGATCTATTGTTACAATTTCAGTTGTATTAGTTGTATGAAAAATGCAAGTTAGAGTTTCAGTCAAGACGGTGGAGAGAAGCCAGGCACTCTTTTAAGTTCCCCTGGCTTTCCTTCAGAATCAACATGAATCAAGCCTCTTAACAGATTTTGGATCCATAGAACCCACAGAAGAATGAAGGGGAACATTTCCAGCAAGGTCAGTCATAGGGGAGCATAGGCATGACTAACCCAGAGAGCAAGACCCAGCACAGAATCTCAGCAGAATCCTTTGCATTGTACATGGTAGGAGGACAGGTGAACTCCAGTACAGCTGCCCAGACATCTAGTTGGTCAGCTGGGCTGAACTGGAAGACCTGGGTTATGAGCTACCATCTTTCCAGCTGAACCCTGACCCTCCCCAATCTTGTTCCTGTAGGAGGGCCTGACTTTCTCCAGCACAAACACAGAAGCAGCCCCAGGTATTCACACCTTGACCCAAGTCCCCAGGGTAGGAGGCAAATCCCCAATACTGATTGCCCAGAGAGAGCCTGTGACATTTATAGCATGAGGACCCAACCCAGATTGTGTTAGACAGCCCAGAAACAGCCCCAGACATAGGGAGTGGACCACTGATTCTGCCAACACAGACAATCTAGAGAAAACTTCTAGTATTCCTTACTGTTGGGCCCACTGAGTAATCCCCTAGTGTTCCTGACCCTAGTGAATCTCAACACTGGAGTTCTGCACACCAGTGCCTCCCCAACACAAGATCATGAGGAAAGGGCTCAAAATGAAAACAAGTTAGCACCAAATGGGGTCCATTGAATATAACCTTGGTGATAAGGATACTAGCTCAGAAAAGGATAACAGAATTAGTAGGGCTTCAGAGAGATTTCTTAGAAAAAATAAGAAAGGAATTTAAAAATCAAATGGACCTAGCTGTGTGGCCACTTAACCCCATTTGCCTTGCAAAATCCTAAAAAAATCAAATGGCAGGCTTCTAGGTGTAGTAGTGGATAAAGAACAAGCCCTGAAGTCAGGAGGACCTGAATTCAAATCTGACCTCAGACACTTAATAATTACCTAGTTGTGTAACCTTGAGCAAGTCACTTAACACCATTGCCTTGCAAAAAAAAAAATCAAATGCATTAATTGGGAAAAGAAACACAAGAGAAAATTAACATTATGCAAGAGAAAAGTAACATATTACAACAAGAAAATATATTCTTTAAAAATACAATTGAACAAGTGCAAAAAAGAAAATAATTCTCTCAAAAACACAATTGGGTAAATGGAAAAGGATACCAATCCCTTCAAAAATAAAATTGACCAATTGGATAAGGAGATACAAAAGGTAAATAAAAAAATTCTCTAAAAAAGATTGGAATCTGTGGAAACTAACAACTTCAAAAGACACCAAGAATCTGTTAACCAAAAACAAAAAAAAAAAAAAGAAGAAAAGCTAAAATGACTCATTGACAAAACAACTAACCTGGAAAATAGATCCAGGTCAGATAATTTAAGAACCACATGACTACTTGAAAAGCTTAAAAAATAAAATAGAAGCTTGCACTTCAGAATACAATTAAGGAGAACTGCCCTGATATCCTTGAACCAGAAGGCAAAATAATCATTGGAAAAAATACACAAATCTCCTAAAACACCAAGGAATATCATGGCCAAACTCCAGAACTATCAGATCAAGGAGAAAATTCTGCAAGTGGCCAGAAAGAAACAATTCAAATACCAAGGGGCCACAGTCAAGATTACACAGGAGTTGGTTACATCATCATTAAGGGATCAAAGGACAAGGAATATAATATTCTGAGTTTGGATTACAACCAAGAATTCATTATCCAGCTAAACTGAACTTTCTCTTTCAGAGGAAAAGATGGACACGTTAGAAAATAGGAGACTTTCAGTCCTTCCTGATGAATAGATCTAAGGTAAATGGAAAATTTGGTCTTCAAATAGGAGACTCAAGAGATACATGAAAATGTAAATGGGGGAAAAGAAAAAAAAACTATTATCCAATAAGATTAAACTGGTTAAAGCCCCACCTGGGAGAAAGATTCTCATAACTGTTGAGAAGTATAGCTGTACAAGAGGAATATACTTAGACAAAAGGAACAGTCATTCATGCTATGTCCTTGATTTTGATAGAATGATTTAAAAATATTTCTCATTAAAAAGGGGGGGATAGTTAAGAGAAGGGAGGAATGGGGAGACTCAATGGTGTAAATTACAGCACATGAAGAGACACAAAAAATCTATTGTAGTAAAGGGGAAGAAAGAAGAAGACAAAAACCAGCTGAATCTTATTTTCATCATATTTGGCTCAGAGGGATTAACACACACACATAATCAGTAAGATTTAGAATTGAATCTTACTTTTCAGATATTAAGAAGGGAAAAGGGCAGTAGGTGGGGAGGGAAGCTGATATATAAGGAATGGAAGGAAGAAAGGGAAAAGGGAAAGAAAAGAGATTGGGGTTGTATAGAAGGGGGTAAAAAATTGAAGGAGGAGATATTCAGAAGCAAAATACTGGGGAGAAGGGAGAAAGTGAAAAAAGGGAAAATTGCAAACAGAGCAAAAAGAGTTCATAATGATAACTTTGAATGTGAAAAGGATGAACTCTTCCATAAAAATGGAAGAAGATAGCAGAGCGGATTAAAAATAAGAATCCCATAATATGATGCAGAGAACTATATTTAAAGTAAAGGTAAAAGACTGGAGAAGAATGTATTATGCTTCACTGAAGTGAAAAAAGCAGAGTAGCAGTTCTTATCTCAGACAAAGCAGCTGCAAAAATAGATCTCATTAAGAGAGTTAAGGAAGGAAACTATGTCCTCCTAAAAAGTACCATAGATATTAAGTAATTTCAATACTAAATATGTATGTACCAAGTCTTATAGAATTCAAATGCTATGGAGAAGCTGAATGAGTTACAGGAAGACAAAGACAGCAAAACTACTGGTGGGAGACCTCAACCTCCCTCTCTCAGAATTAGATATATCTAACCATCTAAACAAGAAGGAGGAAGTTTCAATAATATAGACTGTCAGAAAACTTAAATATGATAGACTTTTCCATAAAACTAGTTGGGGATAGAAAGGAATATAACTTTTTTTCAGCAATATATGGAATTTATACAAAAATTGACCATGTATTAGGACATAAAAACCTCTTAATCAAATACAGAAAGGCAAAAATATTGAATGCATGCTCTTCAGACCACAAAGCAATAAATATCACATGCAATAAAGGGCCATGGAGAGACAGATCAAAAACTAATTGGAAACTAAATAACTTAAGTTTAAAGAATGAGTGTATAAATCAACAAATCCTAGAAAGAATTAATAATTTCATCTAAGACAATGACAAGAAAAAGATAGCATACCAAAACTTATGGGATACAGTCAAAGAAATTATTAAAGGATGTATTTTATCTCCAAATTATTACATGAATAAATTAGAGAAAGAAGAGCTCAATGAACTGAGCATGCAACTAAAAATTTAGAAAAGGAAAAAAATTAAAAATACTCAAATACCAAATTAGAAATTCTGAAAATTAAGCATGAAATTAATTAAATCAAAAGCAAGAAAGCTATTGAATTCATATCTAAAACTAAGAGTTGGTGTTATAAAAAACACAAAGAGATAGATAAACCTTTAAAAAGAAAGGAGTAAATCAAATTACTAGCATGAAAAATGAAAAAGGGTGAATTCAATACCAGTGAGGAGGAAATTAAAGTAATAATTTGAAACTATTTTTCCCAATTGTATGTCAATAAATTTGATAATTTAAGTGCAATGAATGAATATTTACAAAAATATAAATTGTCCAGATTAAAAGAAGCGAGAACAAATATTAGCACAATTCATCTCGAGCAACAAATTATCAAGAATATTAAGGGAACATATGAAAAAATGTGAAGGAAGGTGACCTTGCTCTACCAGATCTGAAACTATACTATTAAACTGTAGTCATCAAAATTGCCTGGTAGTGGGTAAGAATTAGAATACTAGATTATTGGATTAGGATAGATTCAAAAGAAACAGTAGTAAATGACTACAGTAATCTTCTGTTTGACAAACCTAAAGACATTGGCTTCTAGGATAAGAACTCACTATTTGACAAAAATTGTTGTGAAAAATGGAAAATTATATGGCAAAAAGTGGGTATAGACCCACAACTCTTACCCAATACCAAAATGAGATCAAAAGGGGGTACAGAATGTAGACATAAAGTACAATATTCTAGATCATTTAAGAGATAAAGAAATACTCTTTCAGTTCTATGGAAAGGGGAGAATTTTTTAATGAGCAAAAAAATACATTATATACTGAAAAATGAATGATTTTGATTGCATTAAATTAAGAAACTTTTGCTGTAATAAAACCAATGCTGCCAAAATTAGAAGGAAAACAGAAAGCTGGGAAAAATTTTCACAGCTAGGGGTTCTGATAAAAATCTCATTTCTAAAATCTATGGAGATTGTGTTAAATTTAAAAGGTTACAAGTCATTCCCAAATTGATAAATGGACAAAGGATAGCAACAGTTTCCAAATGAAGAAACTAAAGTTATATATAATGATACGGAAAAAATGCTCCAAATCATTACTGATTAGAGGAATGCAAATTAAAACAACTATGAGGTTCTACCTCACACCCAATAGACTTGCTCAGATGACAAAAAGGAAAAACGATCAATGTTGGAGAGTGTGTGGGAGGATTGGGACATTAGTGCATTGTTGGTCTAGTGGTGAAGGGCTCCAACCATTCTGGAGAGCAATTTAGAACTATTACTTAAAGAGCAATAAAACTGTTCATACCCTTTGATCCAGTAATTCCAATTCTAGGTCTCTATCCAGAAGAAATTATGAAAAATGGGAAAAGTCCTATATTTTCCTAAATATTCATAGCAGCTCTTTTTGTAGTGGCAAAGAATTGGAAAATGAGGGGATACCTGTTAATTGGGGAATGGCTAAACAAGTTATGGTACATGAATACTATGGAATATTATGGTTCTATAAGAAACCATAAATGATCGGATTCTAGAGAAGCATGGAACAAATTTCAGAAACTGATGCTGAGCAAAGGGAGCAGAACCAAGAGAACTGTACACATTAAAAACATTTTGTCTTTATCAAGCTTGATGGAAGCAGCTCCTCTCAGCAGTGCAGAGACCTAGAACAACCCTAAGAGACCTGCTATGGACAATTCTATCCACATGCAGAGGAAGAAGGACAAAACAAATGAACAGCAACAACAATCAACAACAACAACAAAAAAAAAACTACAGAATCCAAACAAACTCTATGTTCAGCTTTTCTTTCTTTCTTTCTCTTTCTTTCTTTCTTTCTTTCTTTCTTTCTTTCTTTCTTTCTTTCTTTCTTTCTTTCTTTCTTTCTTTCTTTCCTTCTCTCTCTCTCTCTCTCTCTCTCTCTCTCTTTCTTTCTTTCTTTCTTTCTTAAATTTAACAATTTCCCCCCACCTTGCTTCTCTCCCCCCACACCCCACAGAAGACAATCTGGTATGCTTTACATTGTTTCCATATATTGATCAATATTGAAAGTGATGAGATAAAAATCTTATCCTTAAGGAAAAAAATAAAATGTAAAAGATAGCAAAATTACATAATACATATTATAAATGTGTTTTTAAATTAAAAATAATAGTCTTTGGTCTTTGTTTAAACTCCACAATTCTTTCTTTGGACACAGATGGTATTTTCTATCACAGGTTTCCTAAAATTGTACCTGATTATTGTACTGATGAAATGAGCAAGTCCATGAAGATTGATCATCAACCCCATGTTACTGTTAAGGTATACAATGCTCTTCTGATTCTGCTCTTCTCAGTCAGCATAAGATCATGCAAGTCTTTCCAGGCTTCTCTGAATTCCCATCCCTCCCAGTTTTTAATAGAATAATAGTGTTCTATACCTTATATACACCACAATTTATTTAGCCATTTCCTGATTGACATTCATTAAGTTTCCAATTCTTTGTCACCAAAAACAGGGCTTCAATGAATATTTTTGTACATGATGTTTTTACACTTTTTCATGTTCTCTTCAGGATACAGACCCACTAGTAGTATTGCCAGATCAAAGAGTATACACATTTTTATTTCTTATTTGGGTTATTAGTCTCAAACATAGTAATGTCATTTTGTCTTCTTCAACAAAAGACAAGAATCAACTATACACAGAATTTCTAAATCCAATCTCTTCAATTATATTCAACCCTTCAACTATCCTAAGAGAAATGCAATTCTCAAGAGTTACAAGTGTTAAATCTTCCCTTATGGGGTTGTATGCAATTCAATGTTCTTGATTAGCATTTGCATTGTTTTGTTTTGTGCTTTCCCCTTTCTGTTTACCCTTTTTATGCATCTCTTGAGTCCTGTATTGGAGACTGAATTTTCATTTCAGTTCTGGTCTTTTTATCAGGAAATTTTGGAAGTCTTCTATTTCATTGAATATCCATCTTTTCACCTGATAAAATACAGAATTTTGCAGGGAAATAAATTCTTTGTTGTAATCCAAGGTTCTTTGCCCTCCAAAATATGATATTCCAAGTCCATTGGTCCTTTAGTGTTGAAACAGATGTCTTCTATAAATATCATTGTACTTTATTTGCTTTTCAATAACTGCCTTTTTTAGTTACTTACAGTATTTTCTCCTTTATTTGAGAATTCTGGAATTTGACTAAGATACTCCTTGTAGCTTTTATCTTGGGACCTCTTTTGGGGGGAGGTTGGAGAGTTCTATGTATTCTTCCAATGGTTATTTTTGTCTTCTTACTCAAGTAGATTTGGACATTTTCCCTAATAATTTCCTGAAAGATATCTTCCAGCCTCTTTTTTTGATCTAGACTTTCTAGTAGAGCAATAATTTGAAAATTATCTCTTGGACCTATTTTCCAGGTTGTTTATTTTTCAAAGAAAATATTTTCCTCAATTATTTCAGCTTTTTTACTTTGAAGGAATATTGTAGACTCAAAGATTTATTGGTTTGTATTTTTCCAATTCTAATTTTTACAGTTTTGTTTTATTCAGTTAGCTCCTTTTCCAGTTGGTTAATTTTAATTTTTGCTGAGTTGTATTCCCTTTCCAATTGCTTAATTTGAGTTTTAGAGGAATTATATTTTTTCCAGTTGTTCAAATTGAGTTTTAGAGTTGCATTCCTTTTCCAGTTGGATGATTTTATTTTATTTTTTAAAAATGTATTTTTGAATTTTATAATTTTTCACCTAATCTCACTTCCCTCCCTAGATCCCCCACAGAAGGTAGTCTGTTAGTTTTACATTCATTCCCTGCTATACATTGCTGTAAGTTGAATGTGTTGAGAGAGAAATCATATCCTTAAAGAAAAAAAAATAAAACAAAAGAGACAGAAAAATTACATAATAAGATAGTGGGTTTTTTTTTTAAATTAAAGTTAATAGTCTTTGCTGTTTGTTCAAACTCCACAGTTCTTTCTCTGAATACAGATGGTATTCTCCATTTCAGACAGCCCAAATTTGTCCCTGATTGTTGCACTGATGGAATGAGCGAGTCCATCAAGGTTGATCCTTGCCCCCATGTTGCTGTTAGGGTATACAGTGTTTTTCTGGTTCTGCTCATCTCACTCAGCATCAGTTCATGCAAATCCCTCCAGGCTTACCTGAATTCCAATCCCTCCTGATTTCTAATAGAACAATAGTGTTCTATGACATACATATACCACAGTTTGCTAAGTCATTCTCCAATTGATGGACATTTACTTAATTTCCAATTCTTTGCCACCATAAACAGGGCTGCTATGAATATTTCTGTACAAATGAAGTTTTTACCCTTTTTCATCATCTCTTCAGGGTATAAATACAGTATTGTTGGGTCAAAGGGTATGCACATTTTTGTTGCCCTCTGGGCATAATTCCAGACTGCTTGTTGATGGTTTCAGATAGATACTGCTTATTATTTTAAGGAACAATCCATTTATTCCTATGCTCTCTCTAGTGTTTTTAGTAGGAGTGCATGCTGTATTTTGACAAAGGCTTTTTCAGCATCTATTGATATAATCATATGATTTCTTATAGGTTTGTTGTTGATCAAATTAATTATGCTGACAGTCTTCCTAATAATGAACTAACCCTGCATCCCTAGGATAAATCGTACTTGGTCATTGTGCATTATCCTAATGAAAACTTGCTGTAAACATTTTGCTAAGATTTCATTTAAGATTTTTGCATCTATATTCATCAGGGAAATAGGTCTATAATTTTTTTTTCCTCTGTTTTGACTCTTCCTGGTTTAGGTATCAGCACCATATTGGTGTCATATAAAGAGTTAGGCAGAGTCCCATTTTCCCCTATTTTTCCAAAGACTTTATATAGAATTAGAACCAGTTGTTCCTTAAATGTTTGATAGAATTCAATTGTAAGTCCATCTGGTCCTGGAGATTTTTTCCTAGGGAGTCCAATAATGGCTTCTTGAATTTCATTTTCTGAGATAGGGTTATTTAGGTATTTAATTTCCTCTTCATTTTACCTGGGCAGCTTATATTTTTGTAAATATTTATCCATTTCACTTAGATTATCAAATTTATTGGCATACATTTGGGCAAAATAATTTTGAATTATTACTTTAATTTCCTCCTCCTTGGTGGTTAGTTCACCTTTTTCGGTTATAATACAAGCAATTTGGTTTTCTTCTTACTTATTTTATTCAAATTAACAAGAGGTTTATCAATTTTATTCATAAAAACCAACTCACAGTTTTATTTTTAATTCAATAGTTTTCTTACTTTAATTTTATTAATTTCTCCTTTAATTTTTAGAATTTCTAATTTGATATTTAATTGAGGGGTTTTTAATTTGTTCTTTCTCTAACTTTTTTAGTTGCATGTTTAGTTCATTGATTTCCTCTTTCTCTAATTTATTCATATAGACATTTAAAGATATAATATATCCCCTGAGAACTGTCTTGGCCTTATCCCATAAGTTTTGGCTTGTTGTTTTCTTATTGTCATTATCTAGGATTGAAATCATTCATTCTTTCTATTTTTTGTTTGATTCACTCATTTTTTAATATGAGTTTATTTAGTTTCCAAATATTTTAGGTCTATCTCTTCCTGGCCCATCAGTGCATGTGATTTTTTAAAAACTTTTAATAAAGATATTATTTAAGTTTTACAGTTTTTCCCCCGATCTTGCTTCCCTCCCCCCACCCCCACCCCACAGATAGCACTCCGTCAGTCTTTACTTTGTTTCCATGTTGTACCTCCATCTAAATTGGGTGTGATGAGAGAGAAATCATATCCTTAAAGAGAACAGAATTCTCAGAGGTAACCAGATCAAACCATAAGACATCTAGGGATTTTTTTCCTAAGTAAAGGGAATAGTCCTTGTACTTTGTTCAAACTCCACAGTTCCTTATCTGGATACAGATGGTACTATCCTTTGCAGACAGCCAAAAATTGCTCCCAATTGTTGTGCTGATGGAATGAGCAAGTCCTTCAAGGTTGAGCATCACTCCCTTGTTGCTGTTAGGGTGTACAGTGTTTTTCTGGTTCTGCTCATCTCACTCAGCATTAGTTCATGCAAATCCCTCCAGGTTTCACTGAAATCCCATCCCTCCTGGTTTCTAATAGAACAATAGTGTTCCATGACATACATATACCACAGTTTGCTAAACCATTCCCCAATTGAAGGACATTTACTGGATTTCCAATTCTTTGCCACCACAAACAGGGCTGCTATAAATATTTTTGTACAAGTAATGTTTTTACCCTTTTTCCTCATCTCTTCAGGGTATAGACCCAGTAGTGGTATTGCTGGGACAAAGGGTATGCACATTTTTGTTGCACTTTGGGCATAGTTCCAAATAGCTTTCCAGAAGGGTTGGATGAGTTCACAACTCCACCAACAGTGTAATAGTGTCCCAGATTTCCCATATCCCTTCCAACAATGATCATTATCCTTCCTGGTCATACTGGCCAATCTGAGAGGTGTGAGGTGGTACCTCAGTGAAGCTTTAATTTGCATTTCTCTAATAATTAATGATTTAGAGCATTTTTTCATATGGCTATGGATTGCTTTTATCTCCTCATCTGTAAATTGCCTTTGCATATCCTTTGACCATTTGTAAATTGGGGAATGGCTTTTTGTTTTAAAAATATGACTTAATTCTCTGTATATTTTACTAATGAGTCCTTTGTCAGAATCATTAGTTGTAAAGATTGTTTCCCAATTTACTACTTTTCTTTTGATCTTGATTACATTGGTTTTATCTGTGCAAAAACTTTTTAATTTAATGTAATAGAAATCATCTAATTGGTATTTAGTGATGTTCTCCAACTATTCCTTAGTCATAAACTGTTCCCCTTTCCATAGATCTGACAGGTAGACTAGTCCTTGATCTTCTAATTTGCTTATAGTATTGTTTTTTTATGTCTATGTCCTGTAACCATTTGGATCTTATCTTGGTAAAGGGTGTGAGGTGTTGGTCTAATCTAAGTTTCTTCCATACTAACTTCCAATTATACCAGCAGTTTTTATCAAAGAGGGAGTTTTTATCCCTGTGGCCTGACTCTTTGGGTTTATCAAACAGCAAATTACTATAATCCTCTCCTGCTTTTACACCTAGTCTATTCCACTGGTCCACCACTCTATTTCTTAGCCAATACCAAACAGTTTTGATGACTGATGTTTTATAATATAATTTTAGATCCAGTAGTGCTAAGCAATCTTCGTTTGCATTTTTTTTAATTAAGCTTCTGGCAATTCTTGACTTTTTTATTTCTCCATATGAATTTACTTACAATTTTTTCTAGCTCATTAAAGCAATTTTTTCGAATTTTGATTGGTAGGGCACTAAACAGGTAGTTTAGTTTTGGTAGAATTGTCATTTTTATTATATTAGCTCTACCTATTCACGAGCAGTTGATATTTGCCCAGTTATTTAAATCTGATTTAATTTGTGTGAGAGGTATTTTATAATTGTTTTCAGAAAGACTCTGAGGCTGTCTTGGCAAATAGACTCCCAGGTATTTTATACTGTCTGAGGTTACTTTGAATGGAATTTCTCTTTCTAGCACTTCCTGCTGTTTCTTGCTAGTCATATATAGGAAAGTTGAGGATTTATGGGGGTTTATTTTATAACCTGCAACTTTGCTAAAATTGCTAATTGTTCCCAGTAGTTTTTTAGATGATTTCTTAGGATTCTCTAGGTAGACCATCATGTCATCTGTGAATAGTGAGAGTTTTGTCTCTTCCTTCCCAATTCTAATTCCTTTAATTTCTTTTTCTTCTCTAATTGCTGATGCTAACATTTCTAATACAATATTGAATAGTAGTGATGATAATGGGAACCCTTGTTTAACCCCTGATCTTATTGGGAATGCCTCTAGCCTCTCCCCATTGAGTATAATGCTTGTTGATGGTTTCAGATAGATACTGCTAATTATTTTAAGGAACAGTCCATTTAATCCTACACTCTCTAGTGTTTTTAATAGGAATGGATGCTGTATTTTGTCAAAAGCTTTTTCAGCATCTATTGATATGATCATATGGTTTCTGATAGGTTTGTTATTGATATAATTGAGTATACTAACAGTTTTCCTAATATTGAACCAACCCTGCATTCCTGGAATAAATCCTACTTGATCATAATATATTATCCTAGTGATGACTTGTTGTAGTCATTTTTCTAAGATTTTATTTAGGATTTTTGCATCTATATTCATCAAGGAAATAGGTCTATAATTTTCTTTCTCTGTTTTAACTCTTCCTGCTTTAGGTAACAGTACCATATTGGTTTCATAGAAAGAGTTAGGCAGAGTTCCATCTTTCCCTATTTTTCCAAAGAGTTTATATAGGATTGGAAGCAATTGTTCCTTAAATGTTTGGTAGAATTCACTTGTGAATGCATCAGGCCCTGGACATTTTTTTTAGGGAGTTCACTAATGGCTTCTTGAATTTCTTTTTCTGAGATAGGGTTGTTCAGGTATTTAATCTCTTCTTCATTTAACCTGGGCAACTTATATTTTTGTAAATATTCATCCATTTCACTTAGATTATCAAATTTATTGGCATACATTTGGGCAAAATAATTTTGAATTATTACTTTAATTTCCTCCTCATTGGTGGTGAGTTCACCTTTTTCATTTATAATACTAACAATTTGGTTTTCTTCTTTCTTTTTTTTAGTCAAATTGACCAGAGGTTTATCAATTTTATTGGTTTTTTTCATAATACCAACTTTTGGTTTTATTTATTAATTCAATAGTTTTTTGCTTTCAATTTTATTAATTTCTCCTTTGATTTTTAAAATTTCTAATTTGGTATTTGATTGGGGATTTTTGATTTGTTCTTTCTCTAATTTTTTTAGTTGCATGTTTAGTTCATTGATTTCCTCTTTCTCCAGTTTATTCATATAAGCATTTAGAGCTATAATATATCCCCTGAGAGTTGCTTTGAATGAATCCCATAGGTTTTGGTATGTTGTTTCATTATTATCATTATCTAGGATAAAATGGTTAATTCTTTCTATAATTTGTTTTTTGGTCCACTCACTTTTTAAGATGAGGTTATTCATTTTCCAATTTGCTCTGGGTCTATATCTCCTTGGCCCAGTATTGCATATGACTTTTATTGCATTGTGATCTGAGAAAGATGTATTCACTATTTCTGCCTTTCTGCAGTTGATCATTGGGTTTTTACATCCTAGTACAAGGTCAATTTTTGTATAAGTTCCATGAACTGCAGAGAAAAAAGTATATTCCTTTCTATCCCCATTCAGTTTCCTCCATAAGTCTACCATATCTAATTTTTCTAACAATCTATTTACCTCCCTAATTTCTTTCTTGTTTGTTTTATGATTTGATTTATCTAGATCTGATAGCAGGAGGTTGAGGCCTCCTACTAGTAGAGTTTTGCTGTCTATGTCTTCCTGTAATTCTTTCAGCTTCTCCTCTAAGAATTTGGGTGCTGTCCCACTGGGTGCATATATATTCAATATTGAAATGACTTTATTGTCTATGGTACCTTTTAGGAGGATAAAGTTTCCTTCCTTATCTCTTTTAACACTATCTATTTTTGCTGCTGCTTTGTCTGAGATAAGGATTGCTACCCCTGCTTTTTTTACTTCAGCTGAAGCAAAATATATTTTGCTCCAAACTTTTAGCTTTACTGTATATGCATCTCTCTGCTTCAAATGAGTTTCTTGTAAGCAGCATATTGTAGGATTCTTGTTTTTAATCCACTCTGCTATTTGCTTATGTTTTAAGGGAGAGTTCATCCCATTCACATTCAAGGTTATGATTACTAATTCTTTATTGCCCTCTGTGCTATCTTCCCTCTGTTTGTATTTTCCCCCTTCCCCCCTTTTATCCATATTCCCCAGTATTTTGTTTTTGAATACCACCCCCTTCAGTGTGTTTTCCCTCCTATATCACACCCTCCCCTTTTTTTCCCCTTTCCCTGTTCCCTTCCCTTCCTTTTGTTATTTCCCCTTATTTCCTCCACTCCCCTTCCCTTTCTCTGTCCCCCCTCCCCTTTTCCCCTTTTGCTTCTTGAAAGTTTAGATGTTTTATAAGTTAACTGAGTATGTGTAGGTTGACTTTAAGCCAAGTCTGAAGAGAAGAAGATTCAGGTGTTTCTCCTCTACTCCCTTCTTCCCCTCTATTACCATAGGTTTTTTGTACCTCTTAGTGTAATGATATTTGTCCCATTCAATCCCCTCCCTCCTCCCGTCTCTTTCCTGTCCCCCTTTTTTAGGGAGGTAGTGTATTTTTTTTGATCATTCTGTCTAAGTCATAGAAAATTCTAAGTGTCTGTCCCTTCTAGTTCAGTATATTCTGTTGAATAGAGTCCAAATTCCTGAGAGTTTTTAGAGTCTTTCTCCCCAGTGGAGTTAAAGCCAGTTACATCCCATTCGATATCAGTCTCATGGATAGGTCATGGATGTCCATCATTTCTGGCTAGGCATATTCTCTCTGTTAGAGTTACATTTCTCAGGATTTATGAGAGTCTCTACCCCCCCCATTCTGGGATATAGCCAGTTTCAACTTGCTGGATTGCATTTTTTTCCTTTTACTGCTCCCCTTTTTTTTTTACCTTTTCATGTGTCTCTTGAACCTCCTGTTTGATATCCAAATTTTCTATTTAGCTCTGTTCTTTTCATCAGAAATTTTTGGAATTCTTCCATTTCGTTAAATGTCCATCTTTTTCCCTGGAAGAGAAGGATCAGCTTTGCAGGAAAGTAGATTCTTGGCTGCATTCCAAGCTCCCATGCTCTTTGAAATATCTCGTTCCAGGCCCTTCGATCCCTTAAAGTTGATGCAGCCAGGTCCTATGTGATCCTTTCTGTGGCTCCTTGATATTTAAATTGTTTCTTTCTGGCTGCTTGCAGGATTTTCTCTTTTATCTGATAGTTCTGGAGTTTGTCCACAACATTCCTTGGTGTTTTCCTTTTAGGATCTTTTTCTGGTGGGGATCGATGCACTCTTTCACTAACTACTTTCCCCTCCGATTCCATGATGTCAGGGCAGTTTTCCATCACTACATCCTGTAATATTAAGTCCAGGCTTTTTTTCTCTTCAATGTTTTCAGGAAGTCCTATAATTTTCAGGTTCCCCCTCCTCGATCTATTCTCGAGGTCAGTGGTTTTGTTGATGAGGTATTTCACATTTGCTTCTATTTTTCTATTTTTTGATTTTGTTTAAGTGACTCTTGCTGTCTTGTGGAGTCATTAGTTTCTGTAGACTCCATTATTTTCAGGGGTGAGGAGTTTTATTCATTAACCTTTTCCAATTGGTCGATTCTACTTTTGAAAGAGCTTTCCATTTGACCAATTGAGGTGTTGAGAGAATTAATTTCTTTTTGCATTTGCTCATTTGAGGATCTGAGAGAATTATTCTCATTTTGTAATCGTCCAATTGATGATCTGAGAGATTTATTCTCCTTTTGTGTTTGTCCAATTGTACTTTCTAAGGTTTTTGTGTTCTTGTTGCAAGGTATTAATTGTCTCCCCCAAATTTTCCAGTTGATTTTTAAACTCCTTCCTTATTTCTTCAAGGAAATCCTTCTGTGCAGGAGACCAGAGTATATTCTCCTCAGATGTTCCAGGTCTCTCTGAGTTGGGGTCTTGCCCTTCCAGGAATTTTTCTATGGATCCACCTTTCCGCTGACCCTTCTTCATTATGCTAAGACCTTGAGTTGGGTGGGGCTGGTTCACCTGGGCTTGGGATCTCTAAAGGCTTTACTGAGTGCAGTTTCTCTGGCTGGCCAGTAGGAGGTGCTGGTTGCCCTCTCTGGGGTGTCTGTGACCTTGGTTGCTAGGCCTTCTCCCTTTGCTTGAGGGAGGGAATTGGAGCTATTGAATTCTTTTGCCTTCAATCAATGGTGGGCTTTACCCTGGCCTGAGGTGATTCCTCAGCTGGGCTGGTTCTTTTGCTCACACACCTGGGCCTGAGGCAGAAATAATTTGCATTTGTTTGGGAGGAGGCCTCAGTGCAATGGAGGCGTGGGCTCGGAGTTTCTCAGACCTGAGGAGCCCCAGGATGGTGTCCCCAGCTGTCCTGCACCAGACCTCTCCCCGCAGCCCCTTCCCCAAGCTCCAGGGGGACAGCACCAACACCAGCACCTCTGCTTCCCCACAGACCCAAGCCCCCTTCATCCAGCCCCACCGCTGATCCAGCAGCTCCGGCTCTCCGGCCCTCAGACTCCTGGTTCCAATTCAGCTGTTGATCTGGCTCATCTTCCCTGGGAGCTCAGACTTACCTGCCGGTACTCAGCCAAGGCTGCTGTGGGAGACAAATACTGAGGTAGATTTTCCTCTCCTGGCTTTTCTTTCTGGGTTTCCTGGTTTGGATTTCTTTTAAGAGGTTTGTTTCATGTGATAGATGGGGAAGAGATCAGGAGACTTTAGAACTGTGACTGTCTTCTCTCCGCCATCTTGGCCGGACCAGTGCATGTGATTTTGATTGCATTATGATCTGAGAAAGATGTATTCACTATTTCTGCCTCTCTGCATTTGATTATTAGCTTTTATGCCTTAGTACATGATCAATTTTTGTGTAAGTGCCATACAGTGAAGAAAAACGAGTATATTCCTTTCTATCCCTATTCAGTTTTCTCAAAAGGTCTATCATGCCTAGGTTTTCTAATAATATACTTACCTCCTTAACTTTATTCTTGTTTATTTTGTGGTTAGATTTATCTAAATCTGAGAGTAGGAGGTTGAGGTCTCCCACCAATAGAGTTTTGCTGCCTACATTTTCCTGTAACTCCTTCAACTTCTCCTCTAAGAATCAGGATGCTATATCACTTGGTGCATACATATTTAATATTGAAATTGCTTCATTGCCTATGGAACCTTTTAGGAGGATATAGTTTCCTTCCTTATGTCTTTTAATGAGATCTATTTTGTAGCTACTTTGTCTGAGATAAGGATTGCTATGCTTGCTTTTTTCACTTCAGGAGAAACAAAATATATTTTGCTCTAACTTTAAACCTTTACTCCATATAAATGAGTTTCTTGTCAGCAGAATATTGTAGGATTCTGGTTTTTAATCCACTCTGCTATTCACTTACATTTTATGGGAGATCTCATCCCATTCACATTCAAAGTTATAATTACTAACTCTTTATTGCCCTTCATGCTATCTTCCCTCTGTGTGTATGTTTCCCCTTTTTCCCTTTATCCATATTCCCCAGTATTTTGCTTCTGGATACCACAACCTTCAGTGTGTTTGCCCTCCTATATCAATGCCCCTCCCCTTTCTTTCCCTTTTTTTCTTACCTTTTTTCTGGCAGTTCCTCTTTTCTTCCCCCTCCCCCTTTCCCCTTTTAGTACTTGAAAGGTAAGATAAGTTTCTTAACTTAACTGAGTATGTGTATGTTAACTTTAAGCCAAATCTGATGAGAGTAATATTCAGGTGGTTCTCACCTCTTCCCTTCTTCCCTGCTATTGCAGTAGGTCTTTTGTACCTCTTTATGTAATGTGATTTACCCTATTCAATCTCCTCCATCCTTCCATCTCTCCTTTTTAAGGAGATATTGTTTTTAAATCATTCAATCAGAGTCATGGTCAGGTCATAGGTGTCCATTATTTCTGGCTAAGTATATTCTCTCTAATAGAGTTACAATTCTCAAGAGTTCTGACAGTCTTTCTCCCAGGAGGGGATACAACCAGTTTCAGCTTATTGGATAGCAGTTTTTTTTTCTTTACCCTTTTTTTTAATGCTTTTCATGTGTTTCTTGAGTCTCCTGTTTGAAGTCCAAATTTTCTATTTAGCTCTGGTCTTTTCATCAGGAAAAGTTGGAAGTCTCTTATTTTGTTAATGTCCATCTTTTACCCTGGATGAGAAGGCTGTTTTGCTTGATAGTGAATTCTTGACTGTGTCCCAAGATTCCCTTGCTCTTCAGAATATCACATTCCAGGTCCTTTGATCCCTTAATGTTGAAACATCTAGGTGCTGTGTAATTCTTACTGTGTTTCCTTGGTATCTAAATTGTTTCTTTCTGGTTGCTTGCAGGATATTCTATTTTTTCTGATAGTTCTGGAATTTGGCCACAATATTACTTGGTGTTTACATTTTGGGATCCTTTTCTGGAGGGTATTAATGTATTCTTTCAATAACTATTTTGCATTCTGGTTCCATAATGTCAGGGCAACTTGCCATCACTAAATCCTGTAATATTATGTCCAGACTTTTTTTTCTCTTCAATATTTTCAGGGAGCCCAATGATTCTTAAGTTGATTCTTCTAGATCTATTCTTGAGGTCAATGGTTTTACTGCTGAGGCATTTTACACTTTCTTCTATTTTTTTTTATTTTTTGGTTTTGTTTAACAGATGCTTGTTGTCTCCTGAAGTCATTAGTTTCTACAGACTCCAATCTTTTTTTTAGAGAGCAGTTTTCTTCATTTACTTTTTTCAACTTGTTTTTAAATTGATCCATTCTGTTTTTGAAAGAGTATTCCATTTGCCGAATTGAAGTTTTGATATAATTATTTTCTTTTTGCATTTGTCCAATTGTATTTTCCAAGGACTTGTTTTCTTGTTACACAGTATTAATTTTCACTTGGGTGTCTTTTCCCACATTTTCCAAATGATTTTTTAAGTACTTCCTATTTTTTTCAATTAAGTCTTTCTTGGCTGGAGACCAAACCTTATTCTTCTCAAACCTTCTAGAACTCCCTGAGTTAGGATCTTTACTTTCCAGGTAGTTTTCTATGGACCTCCCTTTCTGATGGCCTTTCTTCAAATTCATAAGATTTTGTGTTGAGGAGAGGGTGGTTCACTGAGATTTGGTATTGAGATCCTTGCTTTGCTCACTTGACTTAGTAACTCCAAGTGGGCCAGCCATTAGGGAATGCTGCTTACTTTCTCTGGAGTGCCTGTGACCTTGATTTGAAGCCCTCTCCCTAGGCTTGGAAGGAGGTGCTACTGATACTTTTTTCCTTGAACAATGTGGGGTATGCCCTGAGGTGAGAATATAAATCTCCCTATTTAGCTGAGTGAGCTCTATTGCCCATGCCTGAGCTTGGGGGGTAGGGGGAGGAGCTGTTACCGTGTTTGTTATGGGAAGACAAGTCAGCTGAAATGAAAGTATGGAGTCCACAGTCCTCCTGACCAGATGAGCTGAGCATATAGATGTCCAGCTGCTCTCTGTATCTCTCTGTCCCAGAACTTGCCCTCCAGCCCTGCTGGAGCACCTCAGACTGATGCTCCCACAAAGCCTCTGCAGCTAATCTTGATTAGTCTGCCTCTCACCCCATCCCTACTGGTCACTCTTCTCAGCCCCTGGCTCACCCACGATCCCAGAAACAGACCTTGCTGACAGATGCTCTTCTCCTAGCAGTTTTTTCTGAGTTATTTTGATAGAATTTCTGTTAAGAGGTTTGTTTCTTATCATATATGAGGGACGACCTTATTATATATAAAGGAGACCTTAGCACAGTGCCTGACCATCCTGGCCAGAAGCTGATTGATTTTATTTTTTGAAGAGTTACATTCTTTTTCCAGTTTGTTGTTTTTACTTTTAAAGGAATTGATTTCTTTGGTCAAGTTCTCATAATTTTCCTGCATGCTCTCATTTCTTTTTTCCATTTTTTTCTTCCTCTCTTCTTTGGTTTTTAAATTATTTTTTAAACTCTTCTATGAGCTTTTAATTTGATTCCAATCCAAAGACTCTTTGAGATTTCCCATTTAAATAATTTTTCACTGCTTTCTTCTTCTAAAGTGGCATTTTTCTTATCTTTATATATCATCTTTATATAAAGTAGCTTTCTATGGTTAGTGCTTTTTTAGCTTTTATGTTCATTTGGATTGAGCTCTGCTTCTGGAGTATAGGGAGTATAGATCCAAGCATTTTATGCTGGGACTGGAATCTGATCCCTGGTTTATCATTGGCCAAGCTATTGCCTATGTAGCCCAGTTGTCTTTGCAGAGATTTATTTTCTGCTAAATGTCCAGGTTCTGCCTTTGCAGTGGCATGTTTTCTACACAGTTCTGTCTTTTACCCATGTTCCCCGGGTTCACACTTTGCTTGGTTTTGGGACCTTCCCTGCAGATTTGTTATCTACCTACTCAGACCAATGCTGTTGTCAAATAGTCTGGATTAAGATTATTCTGTAGCTAAAAGTCTCCAACTGGCTTTCTAGCTCTCATTCCTAGATGAGCTGTACTTCCTCTTTTCCCCCAAAGAGATAAATCTTCATTGAAGTTCCACCACAATCTCTATAATTGAAAATTTGTTTCACCTTTGCTTTTTTGGTGGAATCTGCAAATTTATTGTCTGTACAGAGACTTCATTTAGCATTTTGTAGGGAAAATTCCTAGATGAAATTTTAACATAGAAAAACAAAATCATATCAATATATTAAAAATAATTCTTTGGCATGAGTTATTGGCTTCAGAAATGAAAACTCTAAAATCTACCCCCTTTTATTTGGCAAATATAATGCATTATCCAAAACAGAGAGTAGCAGAGGAGAGAAACAGAACTGTGGAATATTATCACATAAATTTTCTGCAACAATGTAATTATGTAACTTCAGACAATATAAAATACTTAGTAGTTTACCTGCCAAGGCAGACAGAAACTCTGAAAGCAACTATAAAACACTATACAAATAAAATAAGATTTAAATAACTGGGCAAATATTTACTGCTTATAGATAGTCCAAGCATATAATAAAAAGACAATTCTACCTAAATTAAACTACTTAGTGCCTTACCAATCAAACTTCTAACAAATTACTTTAATGAGCTAGAAAAAACTGCAACTAAATTCCTATGGAGAAACAAAAAGTCAAAAATGAAAACTCAATAATGAAAAAAGTACAAAAGAAGGTGGATTAGCCTTATAAGGTCTAAAATTATATTATAAAACATCTGTCATCAAAACTGTCAGGTACTGGCTAAGAAATAGAGTGGTGGATCAGTGGAATAGACTAGGTACCAAAGAGACAGCAGGAAATGATTGTGGTAATCTGTTGTTTGATAAACCCAAAGTGCCCAGTTTTTTTTGGATAAGAACTCTCTTTGATAAAAAAAAAATTGTTGGGAAAATTAGAAGTTAGTATGGCAGAAACTTCAATTAAACGAACATCTCACACCCTTTACCAAGATAAAATCAAAATCGGTACAGGATTTAGACATAAAAGACAATATTATAAGTAAACTAGGAGAACAAGGAATAGTTTTACTATCAGATCTATGGAAAGGGAAGCAGTTTAAAAGCAAGGAAGGGATGGAGATCATCATTAAAAACAAACTGGATAACTTTGATTATATTAAATTTAAAAACTTTTGCACAGAAAATAACAACTGTAGCCAAGATCAAAAGAAATGCAATAAATTGGGGAAAAAAATTTACAACTAGTGTTTCTGACAAAGAACTCACTTCTAAAATACATATAGGGAATTGAGTTAAATTTATAAAAAAAACAAGCCGTTCTCCAGTTGACAAATTGTTAAAAGATATCCAAAGACAATTTGCAGATGAGGAAATCAAAGCTATCCATAGTGAAATGAAAAATTGCTCTAAATCATTACTGATTAGAGAAATGCAAATTAATGCACTGTGAGGTACCACTTCAAATTTCTCAGCTTGGCCAATATGATCAGATAGGATGATGATCAATATTGGAAGGAATGTGGGAAATCTGAGACACCAATGCATTGTTGGTGGATCTGTAAACTGATCCAACCTTTCTGGAGTGCAATTTGGAATTTTGTCCAAAGGGCAATACAAATGTTCATACCCTTAATACCACTATTGGGTATATACCCTGAAGAGATTATGAAAAACGGTAAAAACACTACTTGTACAAAAATATTTATAGCAGTCCTGTTTGTAGTGGCAAAAAATTGGAAATTAAGTGAATGTCCTTCAATTGGGGAATAGCTGAACAAATTGTGGCATATGTATATTATGAAACACTGTTATTCTATTAGAAACTAGGAGGGATAGGATTTCAGAGAAGCCTGGAAAGACTTGCATGAATTTATGCTGAGCAAGATGAGTAGAAGCACATTGTATACCTTAATAGCAACATGGGAGTGATAAACTTAATGGACTTTCTCATTCCATCAGTGTAATAATCAGAGATAATTTTAAGGTATCTGTGATGGAGAGTACCATTTGTATCCAGAGAAAGAACTGTGGAGTTTAAACAAAGACCAAAGATTATTACCTTCAATTCAAAAAAAAAGTTGCCTTATGTACTATTTTGCTATCTCTAATATTTTATTTTTTCCACAAGAATATGTTTTTTTTTTTCTTCTCAACACATTTAACTTTGATCAATGCATAGCATGGAAACAATGCAAAGATTGTCTTTTGTGGAGGAGGGAGGGGGGAGGGAAAGGAAGGTAGGAGGAAAAGTGTAAAGTTCAAAACAATACCCCAAAAATGAATGCTAGCAACTACTATTGTACACAATGGGAAAACAAGAAAAGTTTATATAATAAAAATGCAATTATAAAACTTTAACAATCCATAAAAATTATTCACTATAGTAAATTTAAATTTTGGTATTAAGGATGTAATGGTTCAACATTAAGGCATCAATTAGTATCTTATTAATGCCAAACAACAGCAAATAATATATATAAATATATGTGGTAAAATTAATTTAAAGTTATTTTCTTAATATGATCAAAAGTATTTAATCAAAACCAAGTGAAATTTCTGTTATATAATATAGAGGAACTGGAAGCCATCCCAAAAAGAAGAAGGGTTAAACAATATTCCTCCATTACTATTGATAAAAATTTTAAATACTGAACAGTTAGAAAAGAAAAAATAATTGGATTAAGCAGAGAGAAAGCAAATCATATACACAGATAGTGCTATGGATTGCTTGGAAAAACAGTGAATAAAATAAAAAAATTAATCAAGAAAGTTAATAGCTTTAGCAATGCAGCAAGATATTCAAGAAAATACTTGGTATTTCTACATATTTCCAGGAAGAAAAGAAGAATTTCCATTAAAGTCTCCTAAAACATTAATAAAATTTCTGAGAATTCACCTATTAAGACATAAAAGACTTCTATAAAAATGCAATATTTATTGAAATCAGGAAAAGCTAAGAATTGTAATTGAATATGGATTAAATATTTATGCTTGGACTGTGCCAATATAATAAAAATCATGATTTATCTATAGATACAGATTTGGTAATATATCAGTCAATTCCTCAAGGAAAATACAGGCAAAATAATAATAAAATTAACATACAGCATATCAATGAAATTAATGGGAAAAGAAAAATCATTGGAAATCAGTTATATAATAAAGGGATAATTATCAAAGCTACCTGTACTAAGGGCAGCTAGGTGACTCAATGGAAAGAGAAGTAAGATTGGACCAAGAAAAATCATCTTCATGAGTTCAAATTGAGCCTAAGAAATTTACTAGCTATTTGATCCCAGACAAGACACTTAACCCTGTTTGACTGTTTCCTCATACTTCAAATGAGCTAGAGAAGGAAATGGCAAAGCATTCCAACATCTTTGACAAGAAAATCCCAAAATGGTGTCAGGGTGAATCAGGCATAATTGAAATGACTCAACACATGATCCTGGTACTGAAACTATGGAAAGATCAAATCAATGGAAGTGACTTTATGAGCAGTTAATACCTTTAGTTATACCATAAACACAGATCCTTTTGGGCATAAACCTTTAATTGATTAATTATTGCAAAAATCACAAAGCAATTTGGAAGAAAATAAGTTTAGACAAGTACTTTATATCATATATCATAATAGACCAGATTTAGAGCTTAGTAAGGACCATTAAAGAGATCCTATATTCCAACTACTCAGATGAGAAAACTGAGGTCCCAAAGAATAACAGTCATGTAGATAGGAATTAGCAGAACTCTAGATGTTAGACCCATAGGGATGCTACTTCTCTTTTAACAGCCTTCCCAGTAAAAAAATTTGGAATAGATAAGTGATTAAAATCAAGTCACACCACAAAACAAAAAGAATTAAAGATAAATAGAAGAGTCTATGTTTCACAGTGGTAAAAAGGAAAAGAATTCATAATCAAGTACAATATAGAAGAGTTTATAAAAGACTAAAACACTATTTTGATTATCTTAAATGAAATAACCTTTTACATGAGCAAGATTAATAAAACCAGGAGAATGAGAAAACATATGACTTTGGAAAAATCATCCAAACAAAGAAATCTGAATAAAAAGTTTACTTCCAAAAACCTATAGAGAATTGTCAAAATTCTAGGAGACTAAGATCCATTCCTCAATAGATATGTGATCAAAATACAGCAGTATATAGTTTTCAAAAAAAAAATAAATGCCATCTTGAAGCACTAAAAAAACTAATAATAGAGAAATGTAAATTTCAACAACTGTGGCAGCATCTCAGACCTTTTAGACTGAGTGAAGTAGACATACTAATTAAGTTTTTAAAGACTATGAATTTGTCCAAATGTCCTAAATAAAGTAATTTGAAATGATTTGGGGAAAAACTACTAAATTTTTCATACCCCTTGATACCACAAGCTTACCACTTTAAAGAACAAGCTTATTAGGAGGAAAGATTCCATATGTTCCAAAATATTCAGAACAGTATTACCTATAGAAGTAAAAGCTAAAAAAAATTTCATTGCCTAAGTTAAGCTACTGGAGAAGTGATGAGCAAATTGTGGCATATGACTTTAACAGAATATAATGCCAAAAAGAATGATAGTGTTGAAGTGTCTAGAAAAATATGGAAAAGCTTCAATTCACTTCTAAAAGAATGAAATAATCAGACTCAGGAGAACAATATACATGACGCCTGAAGAAACTTTAATGAAAATAACCCTAAAGGCAAAAAAGCAAATAATCAAATAGAATGAATACTGCTATCTCTGGAGCAGCAAAACTAAAAGCATATATCTTTCCTTTTCTGAGCAGTCAAAAAAAGTGGAAAGTTATTTCAATTGAAGTCAATCTAATGGGTGTTTTTTTTAAACTGGGTTTTTTTTTTACTGAGAAAGTAATATTAGTGAATTATTACATTAAAACAAAATGCATGTCATTTTCAGAACTTTAGCCATTGAAACATGAATACAAAAATAAGATGAAAATAGGTCACATTTTCCCCAAAATTCCAATAATTGAAAGTCAAGCATAGAAACCAGAGCAGTTACTGGACAAAAGAAATATTTCATTGAGATCCAAATGACTCACTAGACTTATTTACTCATTGGGTTTACAAAATGTAGCTTTTAAAGCAAACCATTTTGGTTATGGAAATAGAAAAAAGTTAACTGTTGGCAATTTTACAGAGAAGTGCAATAATGTTTCATTTTAAATGATTTGACCCATAGGTATGCTACTTCTCTAAATTCACATGGTTATAAAGTAACAATGTTGGACCGAATGAATAAAGTGCTGAGCCTGGAGTCAGGAAAACTCCTCTTGAGATTATATCTGATCTCAGACACCAGTACTGTGACTCTGGACAAGTCCCTTAACCCCATTTTCATCAGTTTCCTCATCTGTAAAATGATTTGATAAAAATAGCATCTTTTCTTTGCCAGAAATCTCTAAATGAGGTTAAGAAGAGTCAACTCTAACTGAAAAATGACTGAACTGAAGTGAAATTGAAAGTCAAGCTTAATGCTCTGCTGCCTATAGCACAAGGATTCAAAATGGATAAACTTATAAGTGGTATTTGGGGACTTATCTTCATAGCCACCTAGTTCTAAAAATGTCTAATGCTTGGAGAGTGAGAGAAAAAAAGACTATGATGTAGATGGTAACAAGATTATAGAGATGACAACTTTCCCTTTCTATTAATGCACATTCCTTTTCATTCTAGTGTTCCTGGACCTGGTTGAGTGTGCTACTAAGACAACTGTGGTTCAAATGTGCATTACAACAAAATCAATTCAAGCTACAAGGTCAGCAAAGTCCCATATTCTCTCACAGACTTTGCTAACTTTATAACTCTAAACTTCCTTCCCACACATAGTGTTTCAATCATTATGTTTATTATTATTATTATTATTATTATTATTATTTTAATTATTATTGTTATTATTATTAGTGAATAGAGTGTTTGGTCTGGAGTCAGGAAGAACTGACACATATTAGTGGTTTGACCATGGACAAGTCACTTGATCTATGCCTGTCAGTTTCTCTGGCCCATTCTCTAGCATTAAACTGAGGGGAGATGTAAAAATTAAACATGCCAAACTCATGATCTATTAGTATGCTTGAGTTTATCATACTGTCTCAAGAGCCAAGGCAAGTCAAAGTTTGCACACACACATACACAGAGATAGAGACAGAGACAGATATATAGACAGAGAAATTGAGAGAGAAAAGTAAAGAGGGAGAGAGAGGGAGAGAGAGAGAGAGAGAGAGAGAGAGAGAGAGAGAGAGAGAGAGAGAGAGAGAGAGAGAGAGAACTCTCTAATTTAATCACAAATACTGGTATCTCTGCTGTAGTTCATTCTTTAAGTAACTGGGATGTACCTAGGTATTAATTCCTTCAGTGACTCTCACAATAGATATTAAACAAGCCCCCTGTCAATAACTGTTATTGTTTGTTTACTCTTATATTAACCCTCAAAGCAAAAGACTGACATAAGCTCTTTACTGTATAAGGAAAAAGTCCCAAGGACAAATATTGTCTACCCTTGAGAAGTGTTCAGAAATTATTATTTTAGGGTGTTCTGTTTTTTGTTGGAAGCATGAATCAGAAAGAAGTAAGTCTTGAAACTGAACATAACAATTTGCACAAGGGATTAGAAAGGCCCAGAAATGTGAACATTAAATATAAAATTATCTCAATATAAAGTGATAGTAACTGAGATTCAACAATGGGACATTAGATCACAATGTGGGAGTTCAATTTCTTAAAATCCTGAAACTTAATGTTTCACCTTAATAGAAGCACTATTTGTCTCATGGCTTCAAAGGGAATTCCATGGAAAAGTAATATCGCCTTTTCCAGTCTTCAATCTGACAATAAAGAGAGTTCATAGTGAACTTGGCCCTATAACCTTATAAAACTTTCTCAGAAATGGAAAGGAAATGATGATAAAAGCTTCTTTTAAAGAGATTTTTTATAAAAAAAAGATGTGTCACATGACTTTTCTTTTATATCTAGGTCAAAAATTATTGGACAACAGGCTATTTTTTATTTAGTTTATCATGGACTTATGTAGTTTGAAATGTGGAGATTATTAAGATTTTCTCTGAAGGCTCAGTACACAAATTGTCATGTTCAAATAAGCTCTCTAATACTTAATTGAATCCCTCCCTAGGAGTCCCATAACTATCCTGCATTGTGGACTACCTGTAGTGAGCTGTATATTAAACTTGAAGACAATTAATAGGGATGATTGCACATCAGCATAAAAGCAACATGAAGTGTATATCTTCAGGTAAACTAGAAAGAGGAGGTTACTGGCATGCTGATTGCTGTAGTGCCAAAGCTCAGTTTATGGATATTGAAAAGAATTTTGCAACAGCTGTTAAAATCCACATCAGACTTATGGAGAATTATAAAGGATTCTAAAATGAATTAATATGTACCTTGTTGGTATAATTAAAAATAAAACTATCATTTTAAAAACTGTTTCATGCAAGAGACAAGTAATAATATAGAGTCAACTTGATGGACAGAATAAAATATTATACTTGAGGCTAGAAAGACTTGGGTAAAAATGTGCCTCAGATGATTAGTTGCTTGTGTGATCATTACAAAACATTCATTTAACTTATTAAAGTCTCAATTTTATTATCTTCAAAATGATGATAAGAATATCACCAACTTTATATAGGGCTAGCATGGAAATATGAGGTAATATACACAAAACATTACAAATTTCAAAGCACTATATAAATATGAAACTACAATAAATGTTATAATATGCTATAGATTCATAATGGATTATCTCTTGCTCCAGTGTGATAAAATAATTCAGACACTTAAAAATTCCCTAGCTATGTGACTTGGGCAAGTCACTTAACCCCATTGCCTTCAATAAATAAAAAAATAAATAAAATAAAAATAAATGGGGTAACATATATCTATCTATATCTATATCTATCTATCTATACATACACACACACACACACACACACACACACATATATATATATATATATATGCTTATGCTATTCCTACTGGAAGAGCAAGAAAGCAATATATGGTACAACAAATGAGAAAAACTATCATACTTTAGAATAAGACATGTTGTCCATTAAAGTAGCCAAACATGAGTTCACATGAAATGTACATAAGACATGGAAGCATTTTTTATATATAAGTACTACTTTATGGGAACAGATATTATTAATTATAGGCAAGGATTTAATACAATTCTAAATGATATTCTGACCTCCAAATCATGTGATAAAGAATTGTCAACCAATCTCTCATTTTTCTGTCTGTCTCTTTTCATCTTTCTCTCAAATATAGCACACGCAGAGAAACACATACAAATCTGTTCTCGCTAAGTCTAAAGTAGCTCAAATAAGATGAAATCTTGGTGCTACTAAAAATAAGAAAAGGACAAATTTAAACTACCTCAGGTCATTAAAAACCTTTATTTAGTATGAATCATGAGAAATTATACCTTATCATGAAATAGGTGAAAAGGAAAACAGAACCAAGGTGTCAACTGACCTTGAAAAGTTATACTTGGCCTAAAATTCCAAACAGTGATGATCTGGCTAGCAGAGCAATTTTACCAAAACAAGGTGAAGATTGGACATGGATTTTCATTAATATATAGACAATTTCATGTAATGAAACTCCCTCTACCAGAGCAAGTCAGCCCTTTCTTTGCAACTTCTATTCCTATAAAGTCACCTAGAGCATAGATATTAAGTGATTTGCCTAAAGACACAGAGTATATGTGTGAAAGGTGGGACAAGAACCCTAGTGTTCCTAGTTCCAATGTCAACTCCCAACCTGCTACACTATTCTTCTCTGTCAAAACAAATTAAAAGAAAAATCTCTGACATCTATTATAATCAGTATGAATATATACAGTATTTTGCAAAAAGTGTATCAGAATCAATTCACAATAGAATATGTGATAGCCCTTATCATGGTAAGAACCATAGGAGAAAAGATGAAACAATCTAGCTATGCTCATAAAGACAGCTGTCACACCATAATGTTAACAGTTACTTGAAATAACTATTAAAGATCTGTGTGAAAATAATGAAAGATTAAATCAGTTGCTAGATGTCAGGTAGAGGAGAAAGCTTAAATGCAGGATTATGCTTTATTGTGCAATTAGAAGTCATGGAATGAATACTAGGCATGAATTCCAGAAAAAATCAAATTAGAAATTATTATATTATTTGTTATAATTCTTATAATTATATATGCAATGTTTTCATATTTAATCATATCTTATGATAGAAAATTGAAGGCAAAGATCAAATGCATTTAATCAATTAATATAAAAAGTTTTAAATACTTCAGAGATGCACAGGAATTGTTAGTAAGGCCCTTTATTAGCTTCATCTCAGATTCAGGCTCATTTCTCCTTTTTTTCATCTGTATTTTTATTTCCCACATAGTACTAAGTTTGTAAACATACTCTTGTTCTGGGACATAAGAGCCTCAGAAGTCATAAGAGACCAGAGTGAGGCCTCAGGGAATGTAAGAGTAGTGTTTTCAAAATATTAGCTTTAGGGTAAACTGGACTTTATCCCTAGACATGTCCACTGGAAGTAGATTTAAGGATGATGCCAGTGGGTAGTAGCTATGATGGAATGATACATCTTTCAATAGAGTGGAAGGGTCCAATACCATTAGGAAGGATCTGGTAAGTAGATACTCCAAAGAAATAAAATAAACAAAATTTCTTACTTTTCTGCTATCACTTCAGCACAGAAAGCAAAGTGACTCAAACAAAGAGAAAAAATAGGCAACAGACTAGACCAACCTTAAAAAAAAACTTCCAAAATGATGGCCATATGATGGCAACATTGTTTGAACTTCTGGGCAGTCAGCTGTCCAGTCATCAATACTTCTTCATAATTGGCCTCTTCTGGCTTTGTAGTACAATAATTTGCATATAATTTGTTGGTGGTGAGTGAGAATCCAAAGAAGTAACGGTCATAGTGTCTGGTCACTGTCACTTCTGGTACAATGCTCATATCAGCAGCATTAGCCTCTAGTTTCTTTAGAAACAAATATTCCAAAATGGAATTAAATTAAAATTCAATTAAAAATTGAAGCCTCCCACCATAACCAGTTCCTTCCTGCAGTGGTTGTTCCAGATCAATTTGTTTCTATATGCCATGGGCCTTCTGTCTCTAGTCATAGGAGTCAGACATGAAGGAAAGCTTTCTCCCAACCTCTCACTGTTAAGGCCTCTGAGTGGATTTTGTCCACTAAGGCCTGCTGAATTGATAGGATCTCAGATCAGCATGACATCCCCAACTTTAGTGGTTCAGGGTTCAAACTATCAGCAGCTCTGTGGACAATTAAGATGTATAGAATCATAAAGAGAAAAATCCTCAAAGGAAATGTCACATTGTCACCCTGTGTGACCTGGTACCATGCCTTGAGGGAAGTTGGGCATCTTACTATAGTTAAGGGCCTGAAATTGGGTCAATCTATTTACCAGCTTCCCCCCTGATTCAGAACTGTATATCTCTATTTTTTGTGACTGGTATTTAGTAAGTGTCAAAAGTCACTCTGCTATTTTATTATAATTTTCATACATGAATCCCTTCCCATGGCTTCTTGATGGTACCTTGATTAACTCTACCTCTATCTATCCCCCTCCCCCTCTGCTTCACTGAGCTCTTAAGATCCTTTATTTAAAACAGAGAAAGTATTATATTCTTACTAACAAAAAATGACAATACCAATAACTCCTTCAAACATAAACCAATTTCATGTTTTTGGATTTCATATTAGACAATCATATCTTTTTTGGTTAAAAAAGCCTCAAATCTTAGGAAATGCATGAAAAAATAGTATATTAATTGAGAAGAAAATGAATGTCAAAATGGCCCATAATATTAAGAGCAACTTATTATCAATTAGTAGTTATTGAATAAAGTGCTAAAAGCACCATAACACATACACACAAACACACACACACATATATATATATATATATGTGTGTGTGTGTGTGTGTATGTATACATACATATATATATATATGTTCCCCTTTTATTGATAACTACAAAGTCTTGGACTGAGTTTTACATTCATATTATTTTCCATAAGCCATAGATATATAAAACAGAATCTCATGTGGTGAGAACTCTAAAGCAGAGGTACCAATCACATGCCTGGCAGGTCACATGTTGCCTATAATACTCCCAAGAGCAGCCAAAACTAGATTAAAATGTACATGGGAAATATTTGGCAAAATAAATAAAATTGCAATAAAACATAGATAATATTAATATGTGGTTTTCCAAGTCAATGTGCATCCTGCAGTATTCAATGGATTAGTAGTCCCTATTTCTATTTGAGTTGGCTCTAAAGTATTTGATGATCACATGGAAAAATCTACTCATTTTAAGGATTATCACCAACACAATAGCATTAAGATTAATTCTTATAAAATGTATTATTTACCTAGACAAGTCTACCTATCCTAAATTCATTATCATTTCTCCTAAATAGAGCTAAATTTTGTCTTTTAAATTTAAAAGAGTTTAGCCAATTTATTACCTCACTTTATGTGGAGTGCTTGAGTCTAAAACATTTAAACAGGTCTTCATCTCAAAATCTTTCTTAATTATATCAAAATATCATTTACAGGAGCGGCTAGGTGGCGAAGTGGATAAAGCACTGGCCCTGGAGTCAGGAGGACCTGGATTCAAATCTGGTCTCAAACACTTAAAAATTACCTAGCTGTGTGGCCTTGGGCAAGCCACTTAACCCCATTTGCCTTGCAAAAACCTAAAAAAAATATATCATTTAGAGTGAATAATGCAAAATCCCTAATGTACACCCAGAAATGGTAAAGACTGAAAAACTTTGAGTTTGAATCCAGATGGCACAGTAACCCAATGGATGAGAGAACTAAAATTACAAATATTTTGATCTTTCCCAGAAAAGTGATACAGGTTGTAAAGATATCAATAAAAAGGCTGTGGTCATGTTTTTTTAAGACTTACTGATGTTCTTAAATCAAAATAATTTAATGCTTTGTACCACCTAGCTGCCACTAGCTAGCATTTATTAAAAACTAAGAAAGATTTAGCATTGTGGATCTAATTATTCATCAAAAGCTTGGTATCTTTCATGGACTGATTGATAAAAAATATCCATTCTACTAACAGAGAAGTAAAAATATCTTAGACAAGGCAACCATTAAATTCATTGGAATTGGGTCATTATTAAAGACCAATAATTGCCCACAATTATCCAGAAATGCCATTAATTCATAAAAAAATTCAGAACAATTATGCATAGTTCTGTCATCCCAAATATGCATAATTTCCAAGTCAAATAGAATGGAAAGTTTGAGAATATACATACCCAGCATAAGACACAAACAACATATGGGAACAGGAAGAGATTCATTTAATCTCTGAGGTTATATCTATTTCTGAAGTTAGTCTAAGGATGTTTTCAGTGAGTTTACAATGAACTTATAATCTATATTTATTTTCAACTATAAAAAGTAGTTATTTTATCTATTTTTGCAATGATTAATAAACATTAACTCTAAGGAAATTATAGCAGGATAGCTACTTGTCCCTGTGCTATTTTTTTTAATCTAAATCCTATCAGGAAAAAATGGTAATTAAAGGATCATAAGAGCAAGATTTAAATCTGAAACAAACCCTTGAGATCATCAAGTTCCAAAACATCATTTTATAGATGAGAAAACTGAGGGCATGAGAGACTAAGTGACTTGTCCAGATTCATAAATCAATAAGTAACTAAAGCAGATTTTTGATACAGGTGATCCTGGTTCCAATTCCAGGACTCTATTCATTGAACAGGAGGATACAATAAGAATCAAAGCTCAATTTGGAAGCATTTTTCAAATACCTACTATTTGCAGGATCCTAGAATCACAAAAAAGCAACTAAGTAATGGAACAGATAGAGTGCTCAGGTTGGAGGAAAAAAGAGTCATCATTTTGAATTCAAATATGACCTCAGACTCTGACTACCTGAGTGACTCTGGGAAAGTCATTTATCCCTGTTTGTCTCAGTTTTCTCATCTGTAAAATGAGCTGAAGTAGGAAATGGCAAACCATTCTAATATCTTTTCCAAGAAAACTCCAAATGGAATCATGAAGAGTAAGATATTACTGAATGAATAACATACATGTGTGCACACATAAACACACAAAACACATACACACACAACTGCATTACTTTTTGTCCTCAAAAGATTTAATTTCCTGTGAAGATAAACAACATGTACACTAAAAAGGAGAATGGGAAACTGTACTTTGAAAAACACTCACTTTGAAGTTATACATAAATAGGCATTAATGAATCAATATACAGTGAGGAGTACAAATTAACTGCTATTATTGTGAAGAAAAGTGAAAAAGAACAAGTGGAAAGGGATGGAGATTTAGGGAAATGGACTGAATAAATGTTATTACACTCAATATGACTATCCAAAAAGTTTGTATTAATATTGAATGCTTCTACTAAAACACACACACACACACACACACACACACACACACATATATACACATGTATGTTGCCTAGCTATAGATAGTTGATTTTTCTTTATTTTTTTATTCTTCATTTTTATTCTTATATTTTTTTCTTTATTATATCATTCTTTATTATCAATAGTCCTAAGCATAGAGCAGCGAGTGCCCTCCAAATATTTTGAGAACATATCTCATCACTTAAACATTTTGAGCACATATTTAACATATTTAGCATATATTATGACATAACCAATTGGAAGACCAATTAGAAAGCTACTACAATAGTCTAAGTGATAAGCAACAAGCAACTGAAATAAATCAATGTTTGGGTAAGAGAAGAAACCTTGTAGTAGAGATGGAGAAGTATAATCTAGAAAATTTGGTAGATGATTGCATATGTAAATGTGGAGTGAAGGAAAATGAGTAGTCAAAGATGACACCATGACTGTGAAAATACAGATGACTAGAAGGATTATGGTACCTTTGAACTGTTGTTGGTGTTCAGTTGTGTTGGATCCATTTGGGGTTTTCTTGGCTAAGACATTGGATTTTGTCATTTCCTTCTCCAACTCATTTAAAAGATGAGGAAACGGAGGCAAATAGGGAAAAGTGACTTGATTAGGATCAAACAGAGTCTGAGTCCAGTTTGGACCTCAGAAAAATGAGTCTTACTGATTTCCAGCTCCATGTATTATGCACTGTTCCACCTTGCTGCCCCACCCCAAGGTGTTCTTGAAATTAAGAGAGAAATTTGAAAGATGGGAGAATTTAAAGAAAAAAGATAATTTATGATATATGCAAATCAGATCATGATTTACTAATGCCTGCTCATCCAGGGTGAATCACTGTGCCCAAATCAAAATTAAAAAGGGCAGGGGCCAAATCAAAGTCACCAGTGCTTACAGAACTTACCCTCTGAGTGGTTATGTTGGGACTGCAAAATTATCTGGAAGGAAGGAGGTGGGGGCTAAATTTTCCCACTGACACCATTTCATATATTATACATGTATGTATGTATATATATATATATATATATATATGTTCACATAAATATATAAATTTAAACATATATTTTTATATGTATACATCATCTATCTACATATATATATATATACTTCTCTAAGAATATAATTAGCCTAATTTTTTATATTCTATTCTATTACTAATAATACTACTCTGTGAGTCTTAGTTTAAGTTACAAATGTTCTGAAAGACATTTTTCTCAGAAGCAAAGATACTGGAAACTTTCTCTGCAAAAAGGAGGTTAAGTGGAGACATATTAGTAAATAGTATATAAGTGTGACTGTAGTGAAAACAAACCTCACAATCAGCTTAAAGAGATGGATGCAAGGTCTTTCTCCCCACCTACTGATCACACAGATCTCTGTCTAGGACCTTAACTTTAAAAATCCTTGGTAACAGAGGCTTGGCTTAGGGGTCAAGGTCACTATGTAGATTAATAAATTTGTTCCTTTCAATCAAAAAATATCTAGGTAATAAACATTTGTGAATCATCCACTACTGCCAGACATTGTACTAAGCTTTAGGGATAGAAATAAGGAAGAACACAAAAATAGCACTTGATCTCAAGGAACTTACAATGGTTTTGCAAATTTTATTTTATTTTTAATTTATGGAATAAAACAAGCATTTCCATAATATAGTACAATAAGTCTGAGTCTTGCATCAGACATTTACTTAATTCTATGATTATTAAATTCAGTCTTAGTTTACTTATTTGTAAAACAAGGATAATAGTACCTACCTTCCAGGGAAAGTTGTGAGGATCAAATAGAATTTATTTATTTTTTAACATCATGTAGGGTAATGGAGTTAGGTGACTTGCCCAGGTTAAAAAGCTATTAAATATCAAGTATCTGAGGCATCATGTGAACTCAGTTCCTCCTGACTAGGGCTGGTGTGCTATCAGAGTAATATTTTGTAAAGTGCTTTGCAAACTTTAAATCATGAAATTAATGCTATGTATTTGCCTGAGACCTTTAGAAGAATTTTAGAAATTTCCCTTCAGTAGGGAGACTACAGTAACAACTCCTTACTTTATTTTTTTAGAAAGATTTTATTTATTTTGAGTTTTAAAATATTTCCCCCTAATCTTGCTTACCTCCCCCTACTCCTCACAGAAGGCAGTCTGTTAGTCTTTACATTGTTTCCATGGAATACATTGATCTAAGTTGAATGTGAAGAGAGAGAAATCATACCCTTAAGGAAGAAAAATAAAGTCCAAGAGACAATAAAATTACATAATAAGATAATGGGTTTTTCCCCAAAAATTAAAGGTAATAGACCTTGGTCTTTGTTCAAACTCCACAATTCTTTCAATGGATACATATGGTATTCTCCATTGCAGATGGCCCAAAATTGTCCCTGATTGTTGCATTGATGGAATGAGCAAGCCCATTACTGTTGATCATCACTCTCATGTTGCTGTTAGGGTGTACAGTGTTTTTCTGGTTCTTCTCATCTCATGCAGCATCAGTTCATGCATATCCTTACAGACTTCCCTGAATTCCTATCCCTCCTGGTTTCTAATAGAGCAATAGTGTTCCATGACATACATACACCACAGTTTAAGCCATTCATCAATTGAAGGACATTTACTTAATTTCAAATTCTTTCCCACCACAAATGGGGCTGCTATGGATATTTTTGTACAAGTGATGTTTTTACCCTTTTTCATAATCTCTTCAGGGTACAGACTCAGTAGTGGTGTTGCTGGACCAAAAGGTATGCACATTTTTGTTTCCCTTTGGATATAATTCCAAATTGTTCTCCAGAAAGACTGGATGAGTTCACAACTCCACCAACAAAGTATTAGTGTCCCAGATTTCCCACATCCCTTCCAACATTGATCATTGTTCTTTCTGGTCATATTGGCCAGTCTGAGAGGTGTGAGGTGGTATCTCAGAGATGCTTTAATTAGCATTTCTCTAATAAGTAATGATTTAGAGCAATTTTTCATATGACTATGGATCACTTTGATTTCCTCATCTATAAATTGCCTTTGCATATCCTTTGACCATTTGTCAAGTGGGGAATGGCTTGAACAACTCCTTACTTTTACTAAGTTAAATTAATCCCTAGTTTAAGGGATGCAGGTTTGGAGGTGTGGAGATTGTTAGAATGAATGATTATAAATCCCCTTGAAATGAAAGTCTATTACAGTTAAAGGCTAATACAAAATAATGGTCTGTTGATTAATTATTATTTATTATATCTAGTAGAAATTCTAAACTGGTGATTCATTTTACACTATATTCTGTCTCCCTTGGAATCTATGACATAGTAGACATGTCAAGCTTGTAGAAAGAATGGTATAAGTTTGTGTTTATTTCTTCAATGCAAACAAGATGGTTATTTATCAAGAGAATGGAATGGTATGCAAAAAGGGTGGGTGCACTGGGAGGGACTGCCTACTCCCTCAAAGTAAGAAGATTTGGGTATCTTAACCTATCCCATAATTAGTTTTTCTATCCCTGGGACTGAAGCTTCCAAATTGCCTCATGAAGACCCCTATAGGGTTATGAAAAACGAATGTAATATAAAGCAACTGAACTGTTAGTGGTGGCAAGTTAGGAAAAAAACATTCAGGATTTGCAAACTGTTGGAGAACAATATGTTTTGGGTTTCTTTTCCCAAGTTTGATTTTAAATCAAGAGTAGGTGGTTGGGCGGAGAACTGTGATAGCTTTGAGAGAACAAGCATTGTTTTACACTTTTTGTTGTAGCTCACACATGAAAATTTGAAACAAAAAAAAAAAACAGAAGGAAGCCTAGCAGTGGCAGCCAAGCAACAAACAGCTTCAGAGATGAGTCATAGCTCACTGATTGCAGAACTGGTTGTCCAGTTCCTTGTACTATATTGGTGTTGTACAGATCCTAACTGTAACTGGGGAGAGGATCAAAAACAAGAAAGGAAGCCCACAAGACCAGAGAGAGAGAGAGATGGAATCCCCTTTGGTTGTTTGGGAAGACTGTTTTTCAGAAAACAGAAGTGCTGGTCATTCTCATTAATTCTGGTTTTCAGAAAATCTTTTTTTTTTCTTTTTTGTGACTGGGTAAGTCATTTAAGTTTTTGGTGTCTCTGTTTAATTGTAAAATGGAGATGATAATAGGGCTTACCTATGTGATGGTGGAGACAGCATCGCTACACATATATTTAATAGTCCAATTTGGTTAGAACATAAATATATGAAATATAAAAGAATGAAATAAGATAAGAAAGGTAATCTGAAGTCAAACCATGGCTGGCCTTAATGTCCAAGGTAAAAGGTTGCATGATCTAGACAGTAGGAAGCAGTAGATTTTTTGCATTTGAGAAGATTAATTTTTGTTTGAAAGTTGCATTAAAAAGAAGAGACTTGGGATAAGGATATCAGTTAGGGGGCAAGTTGAAAGGATCAAGCAAGAGTTGACAAGAATTTTAATCAACTCATAAGGTTTTTAAAGTCTTTAAAATATGTTTATCTTTACAGTAATGATATTATTGTATATTATTTCTTATGCTTCAACTCACTTAAACTTTGCATCAGTTCATTAAAATCTTCCTAGGTTTGTCTGAAAGTATCCCATTCATCTTGGATCTTGATCATTTTATAGCACAGTAGTATCCTACAAAATGCATATACTAAAACTTGTTTAGCCATTCCCTGATGAAAGGGTACTCCCTCATCACCACCATTTATAATTGTAAATTTTTTTCTTTTAAAAGTTTTTCTTTTATTTTTTATGTAAAGATAGTTTTTTCAGCATTCATTTTTGTAAGGTTTTCAAGTTCCACATTTTTCTCCCTTCCTTTCTTACCTCCCCTCTCCCCATGATAGCAAGTAATCTCTGCATATACAATAATGATAAGTTTATTTCCATATTAGTCACATTGTCACACTATTTATTTTCCAATATCCCCAGCAGTTTTGGTCAAATGTTGAGTTCTTATCCCTGAAGCAGAAGTCCTTGGGTTTATCAAACAATAGATTATTATACTCATATACTACTGTTTCTTTTGTACTTAATCAGTTCCACTGATCCACTGCTCTATATCTTAGCCAGTATCAAATAGTTTGATGACTGCTACTTTATAATATATTTCTAGTTCTGGTACAGCTTGGTTACTTTCCTTTGGATTTTTAATTAATTTCCTTGATACTCTTGACCAGATTGTACCAGATGATTTTGGTTTCAATTTTTTCTAGCCCAGTAAGAAAATTTTGGATTGTTTAATTGATATGATTCTGGAAAAGTAATGTAATTATATTAGCTCATCCTATGCATGAGCAATTAAAAGTTCTCTAGTTGCTTAGTTCTGATTTTATTTGTGTGAAAAGTGTTATATAATTGTGTTTATAAAGTTCCTGGGTTTGTCTTGGCAAAAAGACTTCCAAGTATTTCATGCTCTCTATAGTTACTTTAAGTGGAATTTCTCTTCCTATGTCATGTTGTTCAACTTTGTTAGTATTATATAGAAATGCTAATGATTTATATGGGTTAATTTTATATTCAACTGTGCTGCAGTTAATTGCTTCAAGAAGTTTTTTTTCCTAATTGATGTTATAAGATTCTCTAAGTATACCATCATATCATCTAAAAAGAATGAAGTTTTTTTCTCATCTTTATTCTAATTCCTTAAATTCATTTTTCTTCTCTTATTGATAAAGCTAACATTTCCAATACAATATTGAATAATAGTACTGATAATAAGAATCAATGTTTCACCTCTGAACTTATGGGAATGCTTCTAGCTTATCCCTATCACATATAATGCTTGTTGATTATTTTATATAGATATTGCTTATCATTTTAAGGAAAACTTCATTTCTATGCTCTCTAGAGTTTTTAATAGAAATGGGTACTATATTTTTGTCAAAAGCTTTTTCAGTGTCTATTAAGGTAATTATATGATTTTTGTTGTTTTTTTATTGATATGGTTAATTGTGTAACTAGTTTACTAATACAGAATCATTCTTGAATTGCTAATATAAATTCCATATGATTATATTATCCTAGAGATAAATTGCTATAATCTCTTTTTTCAATATTGTATTTATATTTTTTGCATCAATAATCATTGAGGAATTTGGTCTATAATTTCCTTTGTCTATTTTGATTCTTCCTAGTTTAGGTATCAGACCATGTGGGTGCCATGAACGGAATTTGTCAGAAAACCTTCACCTATGTTTTTCAAAGTTTACATAGAAATGGAATTAATTGTTCTTTAAATGTTTTAGAAAGTTCATTTGTAAATCCAGCTGACTTTGGATGTTTTTCGCCCTTAGGGAATTCACTGATGGTTTGTTCAATTTACTTTTCTAAAATGGAGTATATAATCATTTTAATTCCTTTTGGGGGCAATTATATTTTCCTAAATATTCAATCATTTCACTTACATTGTCAGATTTATTGGTATATATTTGGTAAAATAGCTCTGAATTATTGCTTTAATTTCCTCTTCATTGCTGGTAAATTCACCCTATTCATTTAACTTTCTTTTTTCTTTTTTTAATCAAATTAAACAAACATTTATTAACTGATTTTTTCATAGAACCAATTCTTAGTTTTATTTATTAATGCAATAATTTTCTTACCTTTGATTTTATTAATCTCTCCTTTGAATTTCAGACTTTCTAATTTGATATTTAATTGGGCATATTTAATTTATTCTTTTTCTAAAATTTTTAGTAGCATGTTGAATTCATTGATCTTTTTTTCTCTATTTCATTCTTGCAAGCATTTAGAGATATATAATTCCCCCAAATAATTGCTTTGGCTACATTCTGCAAGTTTTGATATGCTGTTTTATTACTGATATTGTCTTGGATAAAATTATTTCTATGATTTGTTGTTTGATTCACTCATTCTTTAAATGGTATATAGAGAGAAGAAGGTATATTCCTTTCTATCCCCATCAGTTTTCTTCAGAGCTCTATCATATGTAGCTTTTCTAAAATTTCATTCACTTTTTAAATTTGCTTCTTATGTATTTTGTGGTTAGATTTATATGACTTTGAGGGAAAGAGATTGAAGTTCCCCATTAATATAATTTTACTGTCTATGTCTTCCTGTTACTCAATGAGCTTCTCCTCTAAGCATTTGGATGCTATACCATTTTATGCATATATGTTTAAAACTGATATTACTTCAATGCCTATGGTATCTTTTAGAAAGTTATGGTTTCCTTTTTAATAAGATCTATTTTGGGGCAGCTAGGTGGCATAGTGGATAAAGCACCAGCCTTGGAGTCAGGAGTACTTGGGTTCAAATCTGGTCTCAGACACTTAATAATTACCTAGCTGTGTGGCCTTGGGCAAGCCACTTAACCCCATTTGCCTTGCAATAAAAACCTTAAAAAAAGATCTATTTTTGTTTTTACTTTGTCTGAGATCTTTTTTTAATTTATCTGAGATGCTTTTTTTTACATTGAGCTTAAACAAAATATATTTTGCGCCAACCTTTTACTTTAAATCTGTATGTTTCAAATGTGTTTCTTAAAAACCACATGTTGAAAACAACACAAAAAAACTGGTTTTTAATCCACTCTATCTGCCTCATTTTATGGGGAAGTTCATCCCATTTACATTCACAGTTAAGATTATGAATTATATCTACATTCTATTTTTCTCCATTTGTACTTTTCTCTTTCCTTTCACCCCTTCCCTCCTCACAAGTATTTTACTTCTGACCACCACTTTCCTCAATCTGCCTTCCCTGCTATCAGTTGTGTCTCCCTTTTCTTTCATCTTTGCCCTGTCTACATCTACCCTCTCTTCTATAGTTTCTATAATCCCCCTTTCCCTATCCTTCCCTTTTTCCCTCCTAATTCTGTGTAGAGTAAGATGAATTCTATGTGAATTCTAACTGAATTAATGTAATTCTTTCTTTGAACAAAACTTGACGAGAATTAAGATTTAAGTAATTATCATCCCCTCACTTCTTTCTCTCTACTATAATAGTGTTTTGTGACTCTTTGCGTGATATAATTTACCCTATTTTGCCTCCAACTTTCCTCTTTTCCCAATACAATTCTTTTTTTCATGTCTTAATTTTTATATCATCATATCAAAATCGACTTATGCCCACACCCTCTGCTATGTATACTTCTTCTAATAGAGATGCAGTTCTCAACAGTTACAGATATCATTATTCTGATGAAGTATGTAAACAGTTTAGTAACATTTTTCCCTTTTCTGGTTACCTTTTTAATGCATTTCTGGAGTCTTTTATTTGAAGATCAAATTTTCTGTTCAACTCTGATCTTTTCATTAGGAAAGTTTGAAAATCCCCTACTGCAAAAAAGAAAAGTTCATACTTCCCCTGAAATAGAATGCTCAATTTTGCTAGGTAATTGATTCTTGTTAGTAATTCAAGCTCTTGTGTACTCCAGGATGTTCTATTCCTTTAATGTTGAAACTACCAAGTCATTATAATATTTTTCCTTAATATTTGAATTGATACTTTCTGGCTGCCTATAGTAGTTTCCCTTTTATCTAATAATTGTGGAATTTAGATACAATATTCATTGGTGTTTTCATCTTAGGAATTCTTTCAGGAGGTAACCAGAAGATTCTTTCAATGAGTATTTTACACTCTGGTTCTAGACATCAGGGCATTTTTCCTGCATAATTTCTTGAAAGATCTTGACAAGGTTCTTTTTGTTAATTGTAGTTTCCCACATAATCTAGTAATTTTTAAATTATCTCTACTGGATCATTTTGCCAGGTCAGTTGCTTTTCCAAGTATGTATTTAACATTTTCTTGATATTTTTTTCATTTTTTTCATTTCTTTTCACTGATTCTTGATGTCTCTTAGAGTCAGCTTCCACCTACCTAAGTCTAATTTTTAAGAATTTATTTTCTTCAGTTAGCTTTTTTATCTCATTTTCTTTTGGCCAATTCTGTTTTTAAAGCAGTTTTTACATTCAGTGGATTTTTTTTTCCATTTGGTCAATTCTACATTTTAAAAAATTGTGGTTTTTTATTTGTTTAATTATATCTTTAAGGGAGTTGTTTTATTCAGTCATTTTTTGTGCTTCCTTTTCCAAAATATTGACTTTCTCTACCTCTTGCTCTCTCTCTTGCCTATCTCTCATTTCTTATCTTAATTTTTCTACCTAATTTTTAAAATCGTTTTTTAAGCTCTTTTAAGGATTTTTGGTATTTAAAAACCAATTTATATTACCCTCTGGAGATTCAGATTCTTTTTCACCATCTTCTTCTAAGATGGTGTGGTGATCTTCCTTATTATCATAGAAGCTTCCTATTTTCAATACTTTTTTCTTTTTCTTACTCATTTTTAGTCTAATTTGTGGTTTTTAAAATTGAACTCTGCTCCTGGGCCACAGAGGACACTTCTTTTTTAGTTTTTTGCAAGGCAATGGTATTAAACAACTTGACCAGGCCCTCCTGCCTCCAGGGCTATCCACTGTGCCATCTAGCTGCCCATTATAGATGGCACCTTAGTGATTTTTTTAAGAGTTAAGGATTTTAAGCAAGGCTTCTGTGGCTTGTAATTTATCTTCTGTGCTGGGACGGGAGTCTTCACAAATGAACTGCCAGACTGTTGACCTTCTGAACTTGAACCCAGAGACCTAGGTTTCTGATCTTCACTGAATCTAAGAGCCTCCTGGTGGCTTCCCCCCACATTGCCTTCTCTGGGCCAAGCTCCCTCTCTACCCAAGTGAAACAGACAATTCCTGAAGTCCATCATAGATCATTTAAGCTAGAAAAGTCTCAGTTATGCCAATTGAGAAACTATTTAGAACTTGATTTAATGTTGTTTCTGAGGGAAGCTGGAAAGAGCTCAGGAAAGTTCCTGGCTATTTCTGATATCTTGACTCTGCCTTCCAAAATATATTCTTTTTAGTTTCATTGTGCCTCCCCCAGTTCTGAGAGAGCCAGTCTTCTTTTATGACTTCTTTTTTTTAAAGTTTTTTTGGTTGTTTTTTGCAAGGCATTGAGGTTAAGTGGCTTGCCCAAAGCCACACAGCTAGGTAATTATTAAGTGTCTGAGGTAAGATTTGAACTCAGGTACTCCTGACTCCAGGGCTCTATCCATTGTACCACCTAGCCACCCCTATGACTTCTTAAAGTATTATATCTAGGCTCTTTTTCTTTGGTCATGATTTTCAATTGCCCAGTGATTTTAAATTATTTTTCCTGAATCTATTTTCCAGGTCAATTACTTTTACTCTGAAATAACTTATATTGTCTTCTATTGTTTCATTCTTTTGAATTTCTTTTCTTTTTCTTTTTTTTAGGTTTTTTCAAGGCAATGGAGTTAAGTGGTTTTCCCAAAGCCAAACAACTGGGCAATTATTAAGTGTCTGAGGTCGGATTTATACTCAGGTATTCCTGACTTCAGGGTGGGTGTTCTATCCACTGTGCCACCTAGTTGCCCCTGAATTTCTTTGAATGTTTCTTGTTGTCTTGTGGAGGAATCATGTCTATTTGGTTAATTTTAATTTTCAGAGAATTTTCTGTCTCAGTAAAGTTTTATATTTTTTATTCCAAGATATTTATTCTCTTTCCTTCCTTTCTTTTCTTGCTTTTCTCTAGTTCTTTTATTGGATTTTTTAACCCCTTTAAAAACTCTTGCTCCCTCTCTTCCAGACAGTCTAGCTGAATTTGTGCCCTGACTGTGCTTTGTAAAAGGATTTATATAGATATTTCAGAGTCATTTTCTCTTCCTGGGTGATTCACCATATGGTGAGTATGCCCAATTTAGTATGCATGGCTGCTGAATATTTTTATACCATAATAATTTGTGAAATGGGGATGGAAAGGGGATGGAATTAGCTGGTAGAGTACACATGCACACACACACACACACACACACACACACACACACGGAATGATAACTATTTGAAAGCAGAGCATTCTTCGTAACACATTTTTCAATGTGAATTAATATCTAATAGTGACCTAATAGACTGTCTTTATTAACTTATTTGACATTTTAATTAAATCTCATAAGTAGAAATATCTGAATTAATATACATCTTTGTCTAGGAATCATACATTATTGCAATTTTCTTTAACTATGGTCTATTGTCTAGTAAAATAGAATGATAATTTCCTTTATAAAGAATGATTTGCATTTTGTAAAAAATTATAAGATGTTCTCTATATCAATCTATACATATACTGTTATTAAAATTAAAATAGATTTAATTATATGATATCATGATCCAATTATTTTGTATCACTAGGTTATTACTTGATATATACATATAAAACAGCACTGATTTTATAGAATGATTAGAAAAAATTACAAGGACTCTAGTTGCATAATTATAGACAAAAACTATACTTAGGATTTCCTTGATATAGGGAGCCCCCACATTTGGAAACTACTTTTATGAGAGAAGTCAGTATCATTTTTGCAAGTTGAAATCTTGGGGAGTCATTATAGCACAGAAATGTTAAGTGCTATAGGGTTGCATAGTTACTATTTAAACTATTTAAATACTCAATATTTTCAGCTACATAGAGAAGGAGAGGGTAAGGAAGGAACAAAATTCTTTACTTAGAAGAAAAATTACATCCATTCTTGCTTTTTAAATATATCCTTGCCAAGAAAATTATTGTGAAAATGTTAGTATCAATTAAATGTTATTTCTATACATAAAACCATTTAAAATTACTATACTTTAATATTTGCCTTACAGATTCATGATTAGATTACTATGAAAACTTTCTTGAACCAAAAGAGATTGTATCACTTTTGTTTCTTAGTAGTACTAATGAGATTCTATGGCTTTATAATCAAGTTTCTTTAAATGACTCATGACTATCTTTCACATTTGACATGCTGGTTCTTTAATTACACATATATAACCTTTTTTCAGGATACTTGACATTTTGTTAGGACTTGCCAGATGTTTTTCTTCCTGATGTGATCCTTCCAACACTCATAGTTCTCTATATTTTAAATTTATTGAAAGAAAATACTCATAAATTCTCTACATCCAGTTCATTTATTCATCAATATCTCTCTTCAGTCTCTTGAAGTCTACAACTTAAATTTACCACATGCCTCTCCTATCTCCACTACTCACCTAAACATGGTCTCTCATTGCTGGGCCTAAGGGGTGGTATGGGAGCTCGGGGCCTCTTGGCCCCAGGGCCAGGGATCTGTCTGCTGCACCACTCGGCTACCCTACAGCAGAGTCAGAGTGAAAGGAGAGAGAAAATATAGTACATGGTAGTGGAGAAATAGGAAAGGAGGGAGTTGTGATCAGCAATGGCAACAGTGGAAAAATATGGAAGTAACTTTTGTGATGGATTTATCATAAAGAATGTGATCCACCTGTGACAGAGTTTTGGTGTTGGAATGCAAGACTGAAACACATTTTTTTTATTATTTTTTTTGGGGGGTGCAGGGCAAATGGGGCTGGGTAGCCTGCCTGGGGCTGCATATCAGGGTGATCATTGGGTGTCTGAGGGCAACAATAGCATATCAATTATTAACTCCAATGAACTTTATATTTTTAATTATCATGCCACTTCCTCCTCTGGCTTAAGAAATAACATGTTCTTATGTCCCATTTAACTATTTCTTCTCTCACTTGTATCATGACGTTTTTCTATTCTCTGAAGGTACTTTATGTTTGGTCCTCTTATCTCCCATCATCCTCTCTTTCCCTCAGGAAATTCAATTCACTCCTTATAGCTTCAGCTATTACATATATACAGATCATGCCCAAATCTATTTTTGTAGCCTTAAGGCTCTTCTAAGGTTATTCTCATTTACCATCCACATAATTCCATCTCTCATGCTTATAACTCATACTCAACAATGCAAAAAATAAAATTTTGATATTAATATAAGCTTAATCTTCCTTCAACTCCATCATTTCTATCAGTAGTATCACCATTCACCCAATATTCTATATTAGAAATTTTGCTTTCCCTTCCTTTGCTTTCCCTTCCCTTTGTTTTCCCTTGTCATATTCTATAAATCTATTATGAGGAATTCTGATCATTCAAGATTTGTCAGACCAAACTAGAATAGGATTACCCAAAAGGTAGACCAGTAAAGGAACCAGGACTATACAGTAGTTATGAAAGACAGACAGACAATTCCACAAAACTTTAACCTAAATCTGTGATTTTTCTGGAAAGGACTACAATTTATCTGTAAATCACACTGTAGTATCTTGGTATTAGATTTTTTCTTGTTAGTTAAAATACATTTCATTTGACCTGACAAATCTGTATTTCATCTAGGACATCTCTGGATGAGCACAGTTTTGGGTTTCTTTCAAAACGTGGCTTGGGGTAGTCAAAGGAAATGCAAAGAAAATTTACAGCTGATGAAATCAAAGCAATCCAGTCATATGAAAAATAACTTTAAAACATTGCTTATTAGAGAAATGCAAATTAAAGCATCTCTGAGATACCACCTCACACCTCTCAGATTGGCCAATATGAGGAGATAGGACAATGATCAATGTTGGAAGGGATGTGGGAAATCTGGGACACTAATACATTGTTGGTGGAGCTGTGAACTCATCCAACCTTTCTGGAGAGCAATTTGTAATTATGTCCCAAAGGAAACAAAAATGTGCATACCCTTTGATACAGCAAAACCATTACTGGTTCTGTACCCTGAAGAGATTGTGGAAAAGGGTAAAAACATCACTTTACTAAAATATTCATAGCAGCCCTGTTGGGGTGGCAAAGAACTTGAAATTAAATGAATGTCCTTCAATTGGGGAATGGCTTAACAAACTGTGATATATGTATATGATAGAACACCATTGTTCTATTAGAAACCAGGAGAGATGGGAATTCAGGGAAGCCTGGAGAGATTTGTATGAATTGATATTGAACGAAATGAGCAGAATCAGAAAAACAAACATTGTACACACTTACAGCAACATGGGTGTGATGATCAACCATGATGGACTTGCTCATTCCTTCAGTGCAACAATCAGAGACAATTTTGGGCTATCTGCAATTGGAGAATACCCTCTTTATCCAGAGAAAGAACTGTTGAGTTTTAACAAAGGCCAAAGACTATTACCTTCAATTTAGAAAAAAAATCATTATCTTATTATGTAATTTTGCTGTCTCTTATACTTTACTTTTCTTCCTTAAGGATATGATTTCTCTCTCATCACATTCAACTGAGATCAATGTATACCATAGAAACAATGTAAAGACAAACAGACTGCCTTCTGTGGGGGTAGGGGGAGGGAAGCAAGAATGGGGGAAAATGAAACAACTCAAAATAAATAAAATCTTTCTAAAAAAAGAAGTGGTTTTGAGGAAGGAGTTTTTATTTTCAATTTCTGCTGTAATAGTTTGAAGTAATATTTTATTGTGATTTTTTGAAATATGACAATCAAGTTTTTAGTTTGGTGATAGTTTTCAGTCAATTCAATGATTCTTAAATTGTCTTTCTTCATAATTCTGTTCAGATTGGTTGTTAGGTACTTACCAAGTATGATCTAGATGAATATTGATCTCAGAAGACTGAGAAGGAGTCGTCCAGTAGGTAGAATGAGAAACAAGAGAGAACGGTTCCCTGAAAATCAAGAAAGAAGAAAATCAAGAAGAGGGTTATCAAGAGTGTCAAATGCTACAGAACGATTGATGGGAATAAGGATGCAGAAAAGGCTATAATTTTTCAATATAATTTGTCTTGAATTTGTCAAGATCATTGACAAATTGCATGAGAGCAATTTTTTTAAATGAAGTAAAAGTAAGAGGAGACAGTGTGGTTTATTTATTGTGAATGGTCACAAATGGTAGAAAAGATACAAGACAATAATTAGGGGAGGTGGAAGGAGAAAGGGGAATATTTGTTGGCAGTAGGAAAGGAGATAGAGATTGAGTGGGAATGACAAAGGGAATAATTCATTAGAGGAAAGAGGATGAAAGGAGATCACTTGTGCACAAAGAAGGGTGAGCAATGATATCATTTTAAAAAAACAGTAAATAAAGCTACTCTTCAAATGAAATTGGTAAAGAAGAAAGTGGAAAAAAGAATATGAATGAGATGAGATAAGGAAGAGGGGAGAATTGGATGCCCATAGAAAATGTTCTCAATCTTGTCTATAAAATTCTTTCTAGGGATAAATATAATTCCTTCAAAAAAATTAATGGATACATCTTTATTTTCCCTTGTTGTCCCCTATGCCTGTAATTCTCTCCTTTCTTACCTTTCTTGACTTCTTCATTATATCAGAAACATTTCTCAGTCCTAATCTTATTACTTTCTCTCTCAAATTATCCCAAATTTATCCTGTATATATCATGTTTGTACCTAGTTGTTTGCCTGTTGGTTCCCCTATATGGCTGTGAGATCCTTGAGAACAGGGATTGATTCCTTTCTTTTTATCCCTAGTGCTTAGCATAGTACCAGTCACATAGTAGGTATTTAATAATGCTTGTTGACTTGATTGATTATAAGCACAGCTGTTTGAAATTCTGAGACAATTATATATTTACCACCACACAAGAGGTTATCAACAATTCATAATGGATGAATCACAGTAGAATACTTGGATTCCTTCTTCTAGAAAGAAATATATATATAAATATATAAATTCACACATGCACTATGTATATGCATATAGGTATTATGTTTATGTATTTGTATATGTCTGTATCTATATATGTTTATATGGATGCATATATTTGTATATAAGCATGTGCATTTTGTACATGTATGTTTGTATTTATATACATATGTATGTATATATACATAATATTTATATTTTGCACATTGTGAAGCCCTGCTTTATAATTTCCCAAGACTCAAACAGAAGGTCAGAAATAGGTATTTTTAGTTTCAAAGACATCAGGAAGTCCTGAAAATAGTCATCTCCCACTGAAATATATTGGAAATAATCTCATTCTTGAAGATCTGCTTCCTTTTAAATCACTAACATAATATGGAAGTAAAAATGAAGAATTTTAAAATATTCTGAAACTAACACTATGACCGATGGGCAATGTTGGCACTAAACCATGGGTGCATTCTGTGCAGAAAAAAAATGTTTATTTTCAAAAAGTTTCCATTTGAAGATAGTATGTTACTAGAATAATGGTAGATGAATAACATTATTTGAATGTGTCAACTTCTTAGCAAATGCTTGCATTTGTAGGGGTTTTTTTAGGTTTTGTTTTTCAAGGCAATGGGGTTAAGTGCCTTGCCCGAGGCCACAAGGCTAGGCAATTATTGTCTGAGACCGGATTTGAACCCAGGTACTCCTGACTCCAGGGCCGGTGCTTCATCTACTGCACCACCTAGCCTCCCACCATTTGTAGTCTTTTTAAAGGCATGAAGGGTTTTTTTTTACTTAACTTCTTTACAAATGTTTCATTTCTCCCTCTGTTCCCAGAAAAAAAAAAGTTTTCATAATATCTTCTTAGATTGTCTTAACAAGAGATTTTTTTTTTAAATGAAAGAACTTAATTACTCAGAAAATGTAATAAGTAGGTAGGGCCTCCTCTGATCATTTCCATGCCATCCACTTTTTCCTCCCATCTTTTCTAAAAATGTTTTTACCTTGTTTTAATATCCACCACAGTTACTACCCACTGAGACTTCTATTATAACAAAGAAAAATAGTAAATCAAAAGAGTTGTTACATCTTTGAGCAAATACCATCACTCCCACAGTCCCTCTTCCCTACAATGAAAGGAGATAAATGTATTTTCTCATTTCTTTTCTGAGACTGATTAGTACTGAAAATACACAGTGTTTGGCTTCATTTCAGTTTTTTTTTCCTTCGTTTACATCACTATGTATATACTGTGTACTGCTTCCCATCACTATTTATGTCACTCAGCATCAGTTCATACAAGTCTTGCCATGATTCTCTAAATGTCTCATATTCATCACTTCCTATGGCACAATAATATTCCTTTACTTTCATATACCATAATTTATTCAGCTATTCCTTTCACAAAACCCTCTTTTCTGTCATTTATTTTCAATTTACCACTAAAGAGACTAGAAAACTGAAATTGGTGTGTAATTACAGAGAGGGACACAAGTCTTATATTAATGCATCTTTGTCACATGGAGGTGACCCAGAATTCTCAAAGGCTATATGAACTCAATAGATACTTTAATAGTTCCTAGAAAGGCTTTGACTATGGACAAGCTGACCAATTGTTTCTATCTCATTAAAGGTTCAGCCTAATCCAGTTGAGCAATATCACTAGCATCTCAGTCAATTGAAATTTTGTATTTTAAAAATGCATTTGTCCTTTAATGTAGAAAGATTACCTATACAAATGAAATAAAAATGTAAAGAGACCTGAGAGGTCCCCTAATTTTACAGATGAAGAATTTAAAGGCCAAAGAAGTTGTGTCTTGCCCCAGATGAGAGAAAAGGTAAGTAGAATTTCATATTGTGGCAGGAAAATAATGGGTCAATGTTAGGTCTAAATGAAAATCAAATAGGATAGTCAAAATTAGCCTTTAAAATCCATTAAAACACTCATAAAGATAAGTATTAGTAAGCATTTACAGCAGTCTGATTCAAAGTACACATGAATCTGTGATAATATGGAAATAAATGGACATAAAGCTTATTTTTCTTCACAGATGCCTAAGCTTTGGACTGGAGTGAAGTAGGAAATGCTTCTACTGAATTAGAATAAAACAAAACAAACAAAAACAATAAAAAAGTTTAGTTGCCCTAGGCATATATGCTCTTGAAAGTGCTTCAAATATAAGTCTGATTATATTAGATAGAGATCACACTACTATATAACTGTTCCTTCCTTCTCTTTTCCACGAAGTAAGAGAAAATAAAAAGAAACCTTAAAATATCCCAACAGGTGCTTTTTAGTTAACTATAAATGCTACAGAGGCCAACTAAGGCTATCCCTTTCAATAGCTGTGTTAGACTAAGCAGAAGTCAAGACCATCTGGGGGAACAAAAAGGAAATTCTAAAATCATGCTCAATGCATTGAGATGCTAACATTATGAAGACACACAGGAAGTGAGACTGACGAAGGGAACAGTAGATTCCCATCTCTCATCTCATGCTAGTTCTAAGACATATGGAGACTATTCAAATTATTTTTCTTTCCATTCTCTTTTTTTGTCCAGTGAGTCTAGTTGAATTTTCATGAGATAAATGTGCCTACAATATGATGGCATCGTAAGTATGAAGCTGAGGAGATTTCTGTGTTATATTACCAGCAATATGACAGATTTAAATCTTTGCCCAAATCATTTCAACCTTCCAACTTTTCCTCCTCCAAAGAAGTATTCACCAGATGCAGAATAATCAAACAGGAGAAGAAAAAGGGAATTCCTGACAGATAAAAACATTTATGAATTAACACAGAGAACTCAAATTCTGAGTTACCTAATTCCCTTCCTCCATCAACATACATGTTTTAGCATTAGAATATTAAGAATATTCAGATTCATGTAGGACCAGACGTATTGACTGCTGTGAATGCCCTCATACTGTAAAGATATAATAAGCACTGATTCTGCCTAGCCACATAAAAGTCTTTGAGAATGATGGAAAGGGGAATGAAATTTATCTAAAATCACTGATATCCCACCTGAGACTACTGTGAGTAGGGACTCAGGTCAGCAGTCCTTTGGTTATGTGTGAAAAGGTGTGAAAAGGCTAAGGTAACCTTGGACCTTAGCTAAGGAGGCCTATCAATTTAGTAATGTAGAGGAGCTCAAATAAGAAAATAAAGAAAAATGAATCTCTATCACCCTTTCATTTTTTGGAGATTATTCATTCATAATCAAATCATATTCCTGCCTTCTGTCTTTGTAAATTCCTTTTAATTGGCCTAATAATGATAACTCCCTGCCCAGATTACTACCTTGTCATTATGGAGAGGCTTGCACAGTTCACTGAAATGATAACCTAGGTCATGTAAGAGTACCAAGATGGGCAAATAGTGATTCATTGAGAAAAGAGATGGCAAACCATTCAAATATCTTTACCAAGAAAAGTCACACAGACAATACTAAAATGATTTTTTAAAAAGAGATGACATCAGAAGATGAATCCCTTGGGTCAAAAGATGTCCAATATGCTATGGGAGAACTTTCAGTATCAAACTACAAGTAGCTCCAGTACTAATGAAGATGCAGGTCAAAGCCAAAAGGAAACTCAATTATAGATGCATTTGATGACAAAAGGGAAATCCAGGGCTGTAAAGACTGATATTGCAAAGGAGCTTAGAATATAAGGTTTGTGAGCCAATACAAGCTAAATATAACCAAATAGGAGATGGAAAGATTAAATATAGACATCTTGAATGTCAGTGAACTTAAATGGATGGGAATAGGCCAATTTATTTCAGGTGATCATTACACATACTACATTGCCCTATGGTCAAAGTAAACATGAAAAAACAATACTGAAGGATAAGCTCAAAAAATGAAAGAATGATATCCATTTGAAATCAAACCAAATTCTTCAATATCAAAGTAAGAAAACTCTATATGCCAACCACTGATCCTGAAGAGGTTGGTTGAATAATTCTGTGAAGTTCCATATCATCTACCATAAATAACACCAAAAAGGATATTACATTCATCATAGGGGATTGGAATATTAAAGTATTAAATCAAATGTGGAAATAATAAATAAGTTTGGTTTGGAATAAAAAACTTGAATATTTTTATTTTATTCATTCAATTATAAGTAAAGATCATTTTGAACATTCTTTTTGTAAGCCTTTGAATTCCATGTTTTACTACATCCTTTCCTTCTCACTTCCCTTTGTGATATACATTATATATGCACAACATCTTAATTTAATCATGTTGTAAAAGAAGAATCAGAATTAAAGGGAAAGAATACCCACCCTTGAGGGGGGAAAATCATAAAGCAAGTTTTAAGAATGAAAATAGTATGTTTTGACCTACATTCAGACTCCACAGTTCCCCCACTACCACCATGAGGATGGCCTTTGCTATAACAAGTTTTTTAGAATTGTCCTTGATCACTGAACTGCTGAGAGGAGCTAAATCCTTCCATAGTTGATCATCACACAATGTTGCTGTTAAAGTATAGTGTTCTTGTTCTCACTTCACTCAATTCCAGTTCATGCAAGTCTTTCCAGACTTTTCTAAAGTCCACCTACTCACAATTTCTTACAGAACAATAGTACTCTTGGAGTGAAAAATTAAGCAGGGTAGAAACTAATAGAATTTTTATAAGATTACTCGCTGATCATAGCAAACACTCTTTTTCAACAACCCAAAAGACATTCTACATTAGCATCACCAGATGTTTAATATAGAAATTAGAGTGATTATATACTTTTCAGTCAAAGGTGACTGTGGTTCAGATCATTAATTCCTTATTTCAAAATTCAGACAATTTGAAGAAAGGAAGGAAAACTATCAGACTATATAGGTATAAGCTAAGTAGAATTTCTTTTTAATATGAATTGGAGGTGATAAATAGATTTAAGATATTACATCTAGTAGAATACCTGAAGAACTGTGAACAATGGTTTGCAATAATCAACAGGAGACAGCAACAAAAAATTACAAAGTAAAAGAAAAACAGAAAAAAATGGATACCTGATGAGGCTTTATAAACAACTGAGAAAAGAAGAATAGCAAAAGATAGGAGAAAAGATAGACCCAACTCACTGCATAATTCTGGAGAATATAAAGGAGATAGAAAATATTTTCTTAAATGAATATTGCATAAAAATCGAAGAAAACTATGGAATGGAAAGACAAGAGATTCCTTCAAGAAAATGGACTTGATTAAAGACAAAAATAGTAGGAACTGAAGAGAAGTAAGAGAAATTAAAAAGAGGTGGCAAGAATACGGGAAAACACTACAAAAAATCTTAATATCACCAATAACCATGTTGATGTGATTACTAGTCCTCTAAATATTTTGAGAATGAAGCCAAGTAGATCTTGGGAAATATTGCTAATGATAAGGTTAGTGAAATGATGAAATTTCAGCTGAGTGATTTAAAATCCCAAAAGATGATAGTGTCAAAATGCTCCACTAAATACACCAGTAAATTTTGAAAACTCAATATTAGACACAAGCCAGTCCTAAAAACAAGAAATGCCAAGAAATGTTCAAACATAAAATAATAATACTCATTCCATATGCCAGCTAGGTTACACTTACACTCCTTCAAATTTGGCTTCAATAATATGTGCAACAAGAATTATCAGGACAGCAGATTGGTTTTTGAAGAGGCAGAGGAACTAGAGACCAAATTGCTAACATTCACTGGATTGTGCAGAAGGCAATGGAGTTCCAGGGGAAAAAAAATCTACTATGCTTCATTGACTGCACTAAAACTCTTTATTTTGTGGATCACAACAAAATGTGACAAGTCTTCAAAGAGATAGGAGTACCAGATAATCGTACTTGTCTCCTGATAATACCACTGGGGGGTGGGCAGAAAATGACAAGGAATTAAGAAGCTGCTTGATTAAGAAGAGGAGAGTGGAAAAAGCTGGTGTGAAACTAAACATAAAATAACTAAGATCCTGACAACTTGATAATTTCCTGGCAAACAGAGGGAAGAGAAATTAAACCAGTGTTAGATTTTATATTCTTGAGTCAAAGATCACTGCAGACAGTGACTTCAGCCATGAAATTAAAAGTAACTAGCTCCATGTAAGAAAAGCTATGGAAAATTTGAACAGTATAATAAAAAGCAGAGACATCACCTTGCTGACAAAAGTCTATATGCCCAAAACAATGTTTTTGGGTTGTTTTGTGAGAGCTAGACTATAAGGAAAGCTGAGCACTGCAGAACTCTTTCTGTGTGGTGCTGAAGAATGTCCTGTGAACAGCAAGGAGGTCAGACTATTCATTGAAAGATCGAATACTTGGGACATCTAAGTGGCACAGTGGATAGAGCACCGGCCCTGAAGTCAAGAGTACCTGAGTTCAAATCCAACCTCAGACACTTAATAATTACCTAGCAGTGTGGCTTTGGGCAAGCCACTTAACCCCACTTGCCTTGCAAAAACCTAAAAATAATCAACCACTGAACACAAAACAAAATCTTTAGCCACATAATGAGAAGTTGAAATTCAATGGGGGGAAAAAACATGGATGTTGGGAAAGATTGAAAGCAAAAGTAAAAAGGGATGGCAGAAGATGATATCATGGAACAATGAATATTAATTTGGATAGACTTTGAGTGACAGTGAATAATTTGAAAGGACTGGTGTGCTCCATAGTACCACAAAGACTTGGACATAAATGAACAGCTGAACAACAGCAGCAAAAGGTATAGTAAAGCTCTTGGGTATCACATGTTTTATCTTCCTATATGAAAATGCAAACAATTTTATTTTATTGAGACCCTTATGATCACTTTTTAATGTTTATGCTTTTATGCTTCACTTGAGTCTTCTGTTTGAATTTTAGATTTTCTATTCAGCTCTTATGATTTCATCAAGAATGCCTATCAGTCTTCTATTTCACTAAATATAATTTTTCCCCTGAAAGATTACACTCAATTTTTCTGGATAGCTCAGGTTATAATACTGGCTCCTTTGCCTTCTATATCATATCCCAAATCCTTTGCTTCTTTACCACTAAATATTGTATGATCACATCTATGGCCAAATTGGAAAAAGAAGAACAAAATTTTACTGAAAAAAAAGCAACCACCCAAAAATGAGAATTGGGTAAGTGGAACCCAGAACAACATATGGAAAATAGAGTGGCCAATTAGTGCCAGCTCCATGATGAAAACTCCTGAAGCTACTTATGCCACTGTAGTTTCTGTTGTCACTCCCTGTGTAAGTTCCAGGAAGACCCCCATCCACTGTTACAGATTCAACCTACTCTTAAATTTTCTTAGGCTAGAAAAACACATCACCATGACATTTTGTTGGCTGTGTCCCTCCTAAATTTGACTTGTGTTATTTTAAACTTGTTTGGAGGTCATTGTTAAGAGAGTGGGTTGCTATCCCTAATCATCATCTTAGTTCAAAATGGCAACAATATTAAAAGAATATATGTACTTTTTTCAAGCCAGTGACTAGGGTTGAATATAGACTATGAAGAGAAAAAAATGACAAATCAAAATCCAAAAAACTAATGTAGGAAAAAGCTGTTCAGAACTTCCGAAAACAAACAATAAAACTTAATTGAGTGAATATACAGATAAGAGCCTAATAAAAATAAAAATACTTCAGTCTTCAAAATCAATAGTGGTCAAATTGACTATTTCAATGACAAATAAGAAATTTTGTAGACATATATAAGAATGACCTTCAGATATGAAGAAAATAAAATCTGAATAACACAATATTATTCCATACTCACAGTAGACTGCAGAAGGTAATGAATATATCCCAGAAATCATAGTCACTCAAAAAATGACCAAAAAATTGTACTACCCACTTATCTGAGCAGATTCATTAGTGAAAAAAGATGAACATTCAACAGTAGGGAGTCATTTGAAGCATCTTTGGCAAAAAAGGAGAGGGAAGTGAAAGAAAATCACCAAAGTTACCAAATTCACTATGCCTCTTAGCTATCTTTGACTGTTCTGGAATTGGAAGAGAAAGTGCAAAGATTGTAAAATTGAAAAAGCCCTTTTTTCCTACTCTTTAGATCAGATCCCTCCCATTTCTCACTATGGCCCTGAAGTCATCATACTCCAGATTTAAAATTTTGCCATCAATGCATGAACTGCAACATAATTACAGAGAAGATATTCTTCATCCTGTATTGCTTTACTCATTCAGGCATATCAATAAAAAGTCTTGTCTTTGAATAGCTTTGAGCTTGGTAAGTCTCCATCAGATGGTCTAGTTGGACTTGATATTTCTTTTATGATAGTGTTTTGCCTAGATTGCTGTTGTATAATGAAAACAATTCTATTTCTTTATTCTGGTACTTAGAGAAGAATTTTAGTTCCTTTTCTTCTAAATACTTCTGAGTCTGAACACAAATAATTGATATTTTATCAACTGAATTTTATTTTGTCTTGCTTTGCAATTTGTCCATGAAGAGATGTTCCAAATGGATTTAGAAATTCAAATGTAATATTGGGGCTCTTCAAAAGTAGCTTAATTTTACCTAGGGACAACCACACTTAATGACTGAAGAAAACCAAGTAGCCAGAACAGATGTAGACAAATATACCCTTGGCTAAAGCACACACATGTGCAATTGATAATGTAACAAGATGCCCCCTAGGAGGGCCAATGATAATGACTGGAAATGCTATAAACTACAATTGGTTTTCCTACAAAGAAATGGAGACAAAATGTTTTGCCTTCAAGTAGAGCTTCTGCACTAGTTTTGTAACATACAGATAAATTCATGTAGTTAAGAAAAATATAAATTCAATTCCTTTTCTACTTTCAGTATTTATTTCCCAGTCTTTTCTTTTCATCATAAATAAATTCATTTTTTCCTCCAAATTCTTTTTGTAACAACCCCCTCACACTCCTACAGGGAAAGAAAACTGAATTCCAGTCATCAATTATTAACCAGTAACTAATATTCCTGGCCATTGTTTGCTCTCTTGTGATAACTGGTTAACTACCTAAATGATAGGGAGCTATTATATTTACTCTGGATGATCAAATAGTCTTTTTCAGAATAGGATTTTGAATTCTGAGACAACAGACCACACAAGACGACATTTAATTGGATAGAAAAAAGGGAAGCAGCTGAGTTGGTGATTGACTTGTCCCTCTTTACCTGTTGCTTGCATATCTTCTCTTGTTTCAAGGTCATTGGCAAACCTGACCTAGCAAACCTTCTCCGAAGTTTTGAGGAGGATGTTTTCTCCTGATCTCACAAAATATTGAAAGCAAAATCCCAAAGTATTCTCATTTACAGACTGGTTTATCTCAAAGAATGTCAAAACAAATATACATACACACAGAGAGGAAAAAAACAATGAATAGGCAGCTCCTGAAAAACCAAAACATTAATGTATCTTTGATATAAATGCATATAAAGTAGTTTATTCATAAGTTAATTATTCAGTAGGGTTGAGAAACAAAGATAATTCTAAAGTCTAGTCCCTTGAGAGACTTATAATATAATTTATGAAATGATATTCCTCATATATCATTTATAGTTAAAAAAATCAATGAGTTACAAAACAATGATCAAGAAAGAGATATGTAGGTAGAAAATGGCCTAGTATTTGAGGTCAAATGGAGAATTTTGAAACTAGGAAGAAATTCATCTCTTTCCTTTAGACTACAATTTCTACAAATAGGAAACTCAGAAATTCTAGAGTTAAAATATTTAGAATATTTAATTAATTTGCATTTTTATAAGCGGTACTTCCATCAATTGTGATTCAGGCTGTCTATGCCTGGAATTGCATTTTTTTCTGTCTCTAGCTTATGAACAAGGTAAGTCACATGGTAATTATGCCCCAAACACACTCACACAGCCTTTAAAATTGAAAAAAAAATGAACTTGAAATTCATTAGATGTGGAACACTAAAGATATTTTACAAATGAACAAAAAGAAAAATCATTCCTTAGGGAGTTAAGTTCAATACAAAATTAATAAATGGAAACCATGTGCCAAGCACATAAGTTCTGGGAACAGAAAGACAAAGATTAAAATATATACTGCCATCAAATAGTTTATATTCTGTAAAAAATGTCAGTATCTGTAAACCATATTAATTGTCATAGGAGTTAAAGAAAATACAAATTTAAAAATGGTTATAGAGAGGGAAAGATGAAGGCAAGGCAAAATGAGTTGGTACCAGTTACTAACTTGTATTTTAAGCAGAGTTTGTACTCAAGGAGACATAAGCAGAAATATAGGATCTAAAACTAGAGGCAGCATTGACCAAAGTGAGATATCATATACTATGAATTAATCTCTCTCTCTCTCTCTCTCTCTCTCTCTCTCTCTCTCTCTCTCCACTGTATTTGCATCTCCCTTTGTCTCCCTGTTCTTTCTCTGTCTTTGTCTCTCTGTGTCTCCTTTTTCCTAGTCTCTGATTCTCTCTGATATCTTCATCTCTATTTGCACACTGCAACTAGATTAATGGACTGATTTTAATGGTACTTGCAACCCCAGGACTTCCAAGCTCAAGAGATCCCTGTCAACAGCAGGAATTAAAGGAGTATGCCATCATGCCTAACTTTAAATATGAACCTGTTAAATTATTTTGTTTGGGGGAAATTATAGTTCATTTTGATTTCTCCTTCATTAACAATGCATTTTGCTTTGGTGTAGCAAACACTTTCTAAACAACACCAAACACCCAAACACCTAAACAACACCCAAATGTTCACAAATATATGTTCACAAAAATAAATAAACTATTTGATGAAATGACTGATAGGAGATTGAACTTTTCCTTTTGTGATTTACTTTTTTTAAAGATAAAAAAGTGCTTTTTTAACTCCAATAATTCGACACCATCACTGACTTGAGATTTGTTGGTTTTTTGATGGTGTTGCCTTCATTAACATAGTAGTCATGGTATTCTCAACATTTGGTAATAAATATATGATGTTGTTGGGAATAATGGGATCAAGCTTGCATTAGAAGAAATGGTAAAGTACTCTAAGAATAATGCATGTCGTGCCAGGAAACATTTCATAGTCACTGCACAGAAGCTCTTTTTGTCAAGCTTTATGTTTCGTGTTTAATCATTGGATTATCTGGTTATAAATTTAGAACTCTAAAGGATTTTAGGGTTCCTCTAGTTCAACCTTTGCTTTGTAGAGTTAAGAAAACTGGGACCCACAAAAGTAAAGTGAAATAATTATAGTCCCATAGGTAAAAAAGTAGTAGAGTTAGGATTTGAAATCAAATCCTCTCATTCCAAATGCTCTTTTCATTACATAATGCTGCCCCTTGATCTGACTAGGACTTAAGCTGAACTGGACTTCTTTCAAACATAGTATTATCCTTTGGAGATTCTCTCTCTTTTCTAATTTCTTTTCTTCTTAGCTAAGTAATACATAGATCATTGTATCTAAAATCAGGAGGCCCTAAGTTTCAGTCATGCCTCAGCCACATCTTAACTGTGTGACTCAGGGCAAAAATTTAAACCATGTCTGCCTCAGTTTCTGCAGCAGGAAAAAATGCTTATTCCCTTCTCTTTCAACTTTCTATAACAGCACAATTTAATTTGGAATCTGTGAAATTTTTGAGATTTTGTTTAGCATAATCATTTCAATAGAGTTGGTTTTGTTTGTAAACTTATGCTCCTCCCTATGTATTTAAAAACAATACTCTGGGAAAATATTCATTCATAATTATCACTGGTCTGCCTACGTGGTCTATGACAGAGGAAAAAGATAAAGAAATTCCCATTGTACCATATTAATGCTGAGTGAAATTGAAGTCTTTATTGTGCTCTTGTAGATAATACCATTCTAATAGCAGAAATTGAAGAACTGAGAAGCCTCTTTATTTCATTGAAAGAGGAAAGTATAAAAGTTGACTTATAGGTGAACATTTTAAAAAAATAAGATCTTGGCAACTGGTCCTATTACTCCATGGCAAAGAGAGGAAGAAGAAATGGAAGCAATGTCAGATGTTATATACTTGGACTTAAAGATCACAGTAGCCATGACATTAAAAGAAGATGGATCCTTGGAAGAAAAGTTATAGTGAATGTGGAAACATACTAAAAACAGAAGATTTCACCTTGCTGAAAAAGATCAGTATAATCAAAGCTATGGTTTTTCCAGTAGCAATGTAAGGGTATGAGAGTTGCTCAAGAAGAAAGTTAAATGCTGCAGAATAGGAAAAGATTTTTAAAAATCCCTTGGACAATAAGGTGATCAAATCAGTCAGTACTTAAAGAGATTAATTCAGACTATTCACTGAAAGTTCAAATATTGAAAATGAAGTTTAAAAACTTTGGTCACATAATGAGAAGGTGGGATTCATTGGAAAAGACCCTAACCTTGACAAGATTGAAGAAAAAAGGAAAAAGTGATGGCAGAGGATGACATGGTATCATGGAAACAATGAAAATGAGCTTGAACATACTTAGAGAGATAGTGGAGGATAGAAACAACTGGTATGCCATATGGTACATAAGATCATGAAGAATTAGACAAGACTCAATGACTGAACAATAAATCTTGCTTCATGTGACCCCTCTCCACTTAATTTCTACTGGCTTTAATTATGGATAAAGATAGATTTTTGTGATGTGCTTTTATTTTTGAAATTTCATTCATTCAACACTCTTGCTTTCTACCTCCTTTTATTTGGACAATGTGGGTTTCAAGATCTCTACTGAGTATGCTGGTTAGCTATTGATATTATCTTCCAATAATTTTTTTTCCACAAGGGATTGATAGTTTTTCTCAAGATATGTGTACCAGACTTCCAGGGCAGAGCCAAGATGGTGGCATAAAGCTAGGAAAATTCCAGAGCTTTTCCAGAAACAACTTTGAATGAAGCCTCTAAACATATCCTAAAATGATTCTAAAACAGTGAAACAATTTTTCAGTGAAATATCTTGAAGGAACATCAGGAAATGATCTGTCACATGAATAAAAGGAGAGTATAGTTCAATGTAGGTGGGAGAGTTGAGAAGAGAGCTAGAGGTTTTAGCTACAGCTCAGTTAAGGACTCAGGACATCTCTTCCAACAGTGAGGGTCCCAATCCCAACTCCAAGAGCAAAGTTTCAAGCCTTGGAAAGCTGATGTGACATTGAGCTACCTAGCACAGGGAGCAAACCAGGAACTCCTGAAGCTAAGCAGAGAGCCAAGGACCAGATCCCTGGCCCCCAGCAAAAGTAAACTTAGGACTACATAACCTATACCACAGGAAAAGAGTCAACTGTAAAAATGACAAAAACAAGACACGAAAGGACCAAATCATTAATAATCATCATTATTCAGATAGGGACACCAATCCAGAAGAGGAAAGCAGTGAGAAAATTCCTACATGTGAAGCTTCTAAGGGATTGATGAATTGGTCTCAATTTAAAAAAAACTCTTAGAGAAACTCAAAAAGATTTTTAAAAAACAAAAAAGAGAGTAAGAAGAAAAATGGAGAAAAAAAATTAGAGTCATGCAGGAAAATTATGAAAAATGAACTGAAGAAAATAATTTCAAAGGTAAAATTGACTAGGTGTAAAATAAAATTATATCAATTAGAAAAAAAGTTAACTGAAGAAAATAAAGCCTTAAAAACAAGAATTGGACAAGTGGAAATGAATGAATGTGAGACATCAAATAAAGTCAAAAGGTTAAAAATATAGAAAAGAATATGCTGCCTCTTAGGAAAAATAACAGACATGGAAAATAGATCCAGGAGAGATTATTTACAAATTATTGGGCTACTTGAGAGCCATTTGGAAAAACATCCTTGACAATATTATGCAGGAAATTATCATGGAAAAATGTCCTAATATTCTAGAACAAGAAGATGAAATAATCCTTCCAGAAAGAGATGTCAAAATAAAAATTCCAAGGAATATTGTAGTCAATTTTCAGAATTCTCATGTAAAGGAGAAAATATTTCAAGCACCCATAAGAAAATGCCACACAACCATAATCAGAATTATGCAGGACTTATTAGGTTCAACATTGAAGGATCAAAGGACATGGAAGATGGTATTCCAGAGGTCAAAGGAGATTGAATTACAATGAAGAATCAACTATCCTGCAAAATACAGCAGGGGAAAAGACTATTTTCAATGAAGTAGAGGACTTTCAAGCTTACCTGATAAAAAAAAGCAGAACTGAACAGAAAATCTGATCTTCAAATATAATGTCTCAAGAGATATGTAAAAAGGTAAAGTTTTCACAAGGATAATACATTATGATAAAGTAGGATTTATTCCAGGAATGCAGGGTTGGTTCAATATTAGGAAAACTGTTAGTATACTCAATTATATCAACAACAAACCTATCAGAAATTATATGATCATATCAATATATGCTGAAAAAGATTTTGACAAAATTTAGCATCCATTCCTAGTAAAAACACTAGAGAGTATAGGAATAAATGGACTGTTCCTTAAAATAATTAGCAGTATCTATCTGAAACCACCAACAAGCATTATATTCAATGGGGAGAGGCTACAGGCATTCCCAATAAGATCAGGGGTCAAAGAAGGGTGCCCATTACCACTACTACTATTCAGTATTATATTAGAAATGTTAGCATCAGGGGAGGCTAAGTGGCGTAGTGGATAAAGCACTGGCCCTGGAGTCAGGAGTACCTGGGTTCAAATCTGGTCTCAGACACTTAATAATGACCTAGCTGTGTGGCCTTGGGCAAGCCACTTAACCCCGTTTGCCTTGCAAAAACCCCCCCAAAAAAGAAATGTTAGTATCAGAAATTAGAGAAGAAAAAGAAATTGAAGGAATTAGAACTGGGGAGGAAGAGACAAAACTCCCACTCTTTGCAGATGACATGATGGTCTACCTAGAGAATCCCAAGAAATAAACCAAAAAACTACTGGAAACAATTAGCAATTTTAGCAAAGTTGCAGGTTATAAAATAAACTCATAAATCCTCAACTTTTCTATATATGTCTAGGAAGATACAGCAGGAAGAGCTAGAAAGAGAAATTCCATTCAAAGTAACCTCAGACAATATGAAATATTTGGGAGTCTATTTGTCAAGACAGACTCAGAATCTTTTTGAAAACAATTATAAAACACTTCTCACACAAATTAAACCAGATTTAAATAACTGGGCAAATATCAACTGCTCATGGATAGGTAGAGCTAATATAAAAATGACAATTCTACCAAAACTAAACTATCTGTTTAGTGCCCTACCAATCAAAATTCCAAAAAAATTACTTTAATGAGTTAGAAAAAATTGTAACTAAAATCATATGGAGAAATAAAAAGTCAAGAATTGCCAAGAGCTTAATGAAAAAAAGTGCAAAAGAAGGTGGCTTAGCCCTACCTGATCTAAAATTACATTATAAAGCATCAGTCATCAAAACTGTTTTGTATTGGCTAAGAAATAGAGTGGTGGACCAGTGGAATAGACTAGGTGTAAAAGCAGGAGAGGATTATAGTAATTTGCTGTTTGATAAACCCAAAGAGTCCAGCCATTGGGATAAAAACTCCCTCTTTGATAAAAACTGCTGTGATAATTGGAAGTTAGTATGGAAGAAACTTAGATTAGACCAACACCTCACACCCTTTACCAAGATAAGATCCAAATGGTTACAGGACTTAGACATAAAAAACAATACTATAAGCAAATCAGAAGATCAAGGACTAGTCTACCTGTCAGATCTATGGAAAGGGTAGCAGCTTATGACTAAGGAGGAGTTGGAGAACATCACCAAAAACCAATTAGAGGATTTTGATTAAATTAAATTAAAAAGCTTTTGCACAGATAAAACCAATGTAAACAAGATCAAAAGAAATGTAGTAAACTGGGAAACAATCTTTACAACTAATGATTCTGACAAAGGACTCATTTCTAAAATATACAGAGAACTGAGTCATATTTTTAAAACAAAAAGCCATTCCCCAATTGACAAATGGTCAAAGGATATGCAAAGGAAATTTACAGCTGAGAAGATCAAAGTAAACCATAGCCATATGAAAAATTGCTCTAAATCATTACTTATCAGAGAAATGCAAATTAAAGCATCTCTGAGATACCACCTCACACCTCTCAGATTGGCCAATATGACCAGGAAGTATAATGATCATTGTTGGAAGGGTTTTGGGAAATCTGGGACACTATTACACTGTTGGTGGAGCTGTGAACTCATCCAACCCTTCTGGAGAGCTATTTGGAACTACACCCAAAGGGCAACAAAAATGTGCATACCCTTTGACCCAGCAATACCACTACTGGGTAGTGGGTAAAAACATTACTTGTACAAAAATATTTATAGCAGCCCTGTTTGTGGTGGCAAAGTATTGGAAATTAAATAAATGTCCTTCAATTGGGGAATGGCTTAGCAAACTGTGGTATATGTATGTTATGGAACACTATTGTTCTATTAGAAACCAGGAGGGATGGGATTTCAGGGAAGCCTGGAGGGATTTTCATGAACTGATGAGCAGAACCAGAAAAACACTGTATACCCTAACAGCAACATGGGAGTGATGATCAACCTTGAAGGACTCGCTCATTCCATCAGTGCAACAATCGGGGACAATTTTGGGCTGTCTGCAATGGAGAGTGCCATCTGTATCCAGATAAGAAGCTGTGGAGTTTGAACAAAGTTCAAGGACTTTTCCCTTTAATTTAGAATAAAACAGATATCTTATTGTCTGATCTTGTTACCTCATAGAATTCTTGTCTCTTCTTTGAGGATATGATTTCTCTTTCATCACACCCAATTTGGATCAAGGTACAACATGGAAACAAAGTAAAGACTGACAGATTGCTTTCCATGGTGGGGGGTGGGGGAGGGAAGTAAGATTGGGGGGGGATTGTAAAACTCAAATAATATTTTTAATATAAATAAGTTTAAAAATGTAAATCGAAGGAGGGGAATGTTTATTAACTACAGCACTGTATTTCTCTTAGGATAATTGAAAGGAACATATGTATGGGTATAAATGGGTATAAATCAACTGATGTGATCAAACTTTTAGCTCTTGAGGACTGTAATCTACTGGGTCAGTGGAAGGGAGAGTACTTGAAAAGTGAGTGTAGGTATAAATAGACTGGGATGTGATCAAACCCTTCACTCCTGAAGGTTGTATTTATAATGCGACAGTTGGAGGGAGTGTTCTTCAAAACAGTGTATGAGTTCAAATTAATTATTATGTAAGGATGCTTAAGGCTCTTGAGAATTGTACTTCTATCAAGACACCTGAAAGGAGTATACTTTAACAAGAGTATGTCTACCAGACAGGTAAATAACAAGAAATGAAAAAAAGGATAATGATTCTCAGGTAGACAAATCATTTGTAAATTATTTCTCCTGGATCTATTTTCCAGGTCAGTTATTTTTCCTAAGAGGCAGTATATTTTCTTCTATTTTTTAACTTTTTTGACTTTATTTGGTATCTCACAGTCATTCATTTTCATTGGTCCAATTTTAGTTTTTAAAGCTTTATTTTCTTCAGTTAACTTTATTTCTAGTGGATAAAAAAATAAGGCATTAGAGGACAAATAATGGCACATGATGAGGCACAAAGAACCTATTAAAGTAAAGGGAAAGAAGGGAAGGTGTAAGCATTGACAAAATCTTATGCTCAACAGATCCAGCTCAAAGGAGGAAAAACATATATTCCCAAAGAGTTAAGTAAAAAAGAAAATGTTGGTGAGGAGGGAGAAGGGAGAGAAGAGAAAGAAAAGTACAAAACTGGGCAAGATAGGATGGAAGGTAATAGAGAATTAGTAATCTTACCTTGAATGTGAATGGGATAAACTCTCCCATAAAACAGAAGTGGATTAAAAAACAGAATCTTACAATATGTTCCTTATAAGAAGGATATTTGAAGCAGAGAGGCACACACACAGGGCAAACATAAAATGCTGGAACCAAATATATTCAGCTTCTGCTGAAGTTAAAAAAAGGAGGGGTAGCAATTCTGATCTCAGAGTGAAAGTAAAAATAGCTATGATTAAAAAGGGGTAAGGAAGGAAAATTATGTATTTGTAATACTCCTTATAATGACCATCAATGGGGGAAATGTTGAATATGTTCTGACATATGAATATAATGTGGTACCATTATTCTGAAAGAAATCAAAAGTATCCAAACTTCAGAGAAGGGGGACAAGAACTGAAGCTGAGTGAAGTGAGCAGAACCAGGAGAACATTGTACACATTAGCAGCAACATTGTTAGCTGATGAACTATGATGAAAGAAACTTCTCAGAATTTCAGTGATCAAGGACAGTCCTCAGAGATTTTTTAAGGAAAATGCCATCTACATCCAGAGAAAAATACTATAGATTCTGAATGTAGAACAAAGCATATTAAGTTTTTTAAACTTTTCTTTCTTTCTCAAGGTCCCCCCCAAACTCTTCTTTCACAACATGATTAACATAGAAATATGTTAAAAATTATTGTGCATGAGCAATCTATATCAAATAGCTTGCTGCCATGTGAAGATAGGAGGAAAGGTAGAAAAATATGGATCTCAAAAGCTTGCAAAAGGATGAATGTGGAAAACTATCTTTGTACCTAATTGGAAAACAAATTTTAAAAAATAAATTATAAGAAAGAGGTGTAGGGGCAGCTGGATAGATCACCAAACATGGAGTCAGGAGGACTTGATTTCAAATGTGACCTCAAACACATAATAATTATCTAGTTGCATGACCTTAGGCAAGTCACTTAATCCCATTGTCTTGAAAAAAACAAACAAAAGACATGTGTACCTCAAATTATTAGGAACTTGTCCCTAAGGATATTCATAAATAGCACTTCCTGGTCCTAAACATGGCAAATGGTAGCAGCATAAACTATTCTGTAGAATGAAGTGTTTTTATATTCCTTGTTGAAAACTGTGGAAGATTGTGTTTGTTCATGATGGTTATGGCAGATAGCAGCTGTTTCAAATTAATCTTTTTTTGGTTGGTATTTTAGTTAGATTAGTGCCATCAGTCTTTAAAAGGGAGTTTTATTATTCCATTCTAAATATGTTCATCTCAGAAACAGGTAACTGAAAGGGGGAAAAAAAGACCTTTTCAGTATTTTTTTCTGATAAAATCTGCTATTCAAGCTAGATTTGAATTGATCAAATTTATAAAAACTAAGGATCATATTCCAATATTCAGTTTAATAAATGATATAAATTGTTTTGGTCAAAGAAATAAATTCAAGATATCAAAATATTGAATGTTCTAAATCATTAAGTATTAGGGAAATTCAAGTTTGATATTACATCTCACATCTATCACACTGACAAAAAATAAAGGAGAAAATGACAAATATTTCAGGGGTTGTGAGAAAAGAGGTTCATTAATGTAGTGTTGGTAGAATTGTGGATTGGTTCTGCCATTGTGGAAATAATAAGGAACTATGCCCAGAAAATTATCCAATTGTGCATACCCTTTGATCGAATTATATCTCTCTTAATCTATACCTCAAAGTAATCAAATGTAAAAGATGTCTATAAAAATATTTAATGTAACACCTTTTTCTTTTAGCAATAAAATGGAAACTGAAAAACTGGCCTTATTACGGGAAGACAAAACAATTTGTGATAAATGAAGGTAATGGAATACCTATATACCATAAGAAATTCTGAAAAGGACCATTTCAGAGGAAACTTGGAGGACTTCATTGATCCAATGGGAGATAAAAATTAATAGTAGTAGAACAATGTATACAATGATAACAAAATTTTAGAGACAACTTTGAAAGACTTCAGAACTTTAAGTACTGTAACAATTATGTATTGATAAACCATGAATATATAAAACACACAACTTGACTCCTGACAGAGAAAGCATGAACTTTAAAAATATTTAATCTCATAATTGTATGCTATATTTAATTTAAAAAGTAAGCATATGCATATTAATATATATGCTGTACATAATGGCCATTTTCTCACAGGAGTTCAAAATGTTTCTTTACTTATAATGATGCTATATTGAACTATTAGCTAAGAGCCCATATGAGTTTTAGCTGGCACTAAAAAGACCATAAATGGGATGAAAAAAATCATGCAGTATTATGTTGGTGCTAATAATTGAATCAAAGTCATAATCTAAAAGTAAAGACAACCTATCACCCCACCAGTAAGTATGATGAATTAGAAAATGAGATGATATTTTTGCAACTGAATTTCACAGTGAGTGATTCAAGTAGAAGATGAATCAGTGCCAACAGATCAATTACATTATCTCTTCATTTTTCTTTTGTTTGCAACCCAAGTAACACCACTTGGAAATTTGAAGAAATCCAATGTTAATTGCTTTGATATGATTTCAGAGTGACCATCCATAAACAGCTCCATTTTGACATGCATAATATGCATTTGCTAAAGTAAAAATTTTCATGGGTAAATAAGAAAAATGGAAAAGCATGCATTTTGAGATGTAATGAAGAGTATGCACTGAGTTAAATACAGTTGTCATAGTATAGAGAAAATAAAATTGGAATAATTCTATATATCTTTAACAGTTACATTATTAGTATGTCTTTGTTAATAATACATATTCTTAATAAATGCTTTTTTAATGATCCTAATTTCTACTAATGGCCTAATACTATCTGTATTTGTATTATACAAATATAAATGTAAGACAGTCATTCCCTCAAAGAGTTTACATTCTACTGCTTTTGACTTGAAGTTAATTCAAAAAAATCTGTATACAAGTTGGCTTCAACACTTGTCAACTATGTGATCATAAGGAGATCAATTTTCTAAATTTTAGTTTCTTCACTTGAAAAATATGAATAACACCTGTTGTAACTATGGTCCTTACTGACTACTTAAAGTATACTCAGGTACCAAAAGAATTCTAAAATCCTATATCATATTAATGCTTTCCAGGATCCAAATTTCCTTTTTGGGGGTGGCAAGAAGTTTGCAAGGCTATGGAATTAAGTGACTTACCCAAGGTCACATAGCTAGGTAATTATCAAGTGTATGAGGCCAAATTTGAACTTATGTCCTCCTGACTACAGACCTAGTGCTCTATCCACTGTACCACCTAGCTGCCCCATTGAACCCAAGATTCTTGGAACTTAATGTGATTTTTAATCTAATGCCCTTATTTTCATGAGGAAAAGGAGACCCAGATAGATATGGTGACTTGCTCAAGGTCATATAGGTAATGACAGAGCTAGTTCTAGAACCCAAGTCTCATGGCAGCCATACTCTTTTCAGTATACCATACTTCCCCAAAATGGATTCAAATTCTAAATTGAAATAGACAAGAGAAACACAGAGGAAAATATAACCACTCAGAGAGGGGAAATATCAGGAAAGAAGGATCAGAAATATAAGAGATTAGGTGAGTCTGGTAACATTTAGAGTATTCAAACTTTCCAAGGAAATTGAACACCTTGTGATTTTCATAAAAATTATTATAAATGACACATTGAAATCCTTTAAAGTTGGTGCTTTCTCCTCTATCTGTTTCTGCTATCTTATTGATAAGCTATGGTTTGTGGGCTGTATCATTTAAATGTATAGATTAAACATTCCATAGAATCTCAGTTGGGTCAACTGCAATACTTAAGGATGATGATATTTTTCTTAAACTGAGACTTTTATTTTTTTAAATATGGGGGTTAGTTGGTAATATCCAGTGTTTTGGGGGTACCTAAAATGAGGAACCATTAAATTATGGTACAAAAAAGTGAAAGAATAAAAGATAAGACACTAGAATAAATTTTTGCTCTTGGTATACATGTTGAACTTGCAAACTGGTCATGAATATAAAGTAGGACACAAATGAACCCCATTTTGTATCCAGTAAAATGTATTATTTGAATTGGTGTAAATATTTTTAAAGTTGCTTGACACTGCTAGAGTTCCTCTTTGTACAGATTTCAGTTCACACAAACTTAACATATTCTTGTTTTCATTGAATTGTTGTTCATTCTTGTTATTAAATTGTTTCAATTATGTCCAACTCTTCTTGACTCTATTTGATAAAGATTCTACATTTGTTTGCCATTTGCTTCTCCAGTTTATTTTATAAAGGAGAAACTGAAACAAACTGAAGCAAAAAGAGTTAAGTGACTTTTCTAGGGTCTCACAGCTACTACATATTGGGCCAGATTCTAGAAGACAAGAAAATGAACCAGCAGGAGTAAAACCTTATGGCAAGTCATCTTAATCCTCAGTCTTCATGGAGAGAAACTAATGAGATTGTAGGATCATAGACCTTAGAGGATACATAATTCAGACTTCAAATTTTGCAGATGAAGAAATGGATGCTGAGAGAAGTGATGTGACTTGACCAAAGTCATCCAGGTGTTAATTGGTGTCTAGAGGAATAAAGACAATACTAGAAGAGCCACAAAACCTGTGCTCATCCTATCAAAAGAATATGTACTTCCAGTTCTTTTACAAAGTAAACCAAAACATAAGTGGAACTGAACTAGAAAGACTATTTACCTCAACAAAGTTAATCTATGTCATCTAATTGTTTTCATGCTGATTAAAGTTATAATTTAAGAGCTACAAACTGATTTGAATTAAGTGGGGAAATGATGTGAATGATGATTGGTTCTGTCATATGTTTAAACAAACCTCAGCTAGGAACCTCATGACACAATTCTTCAGCCAGTAGACTTGGAAATTACATGAATATAAAAGAGAATAGGCTATATCTCACTAGGTTGTACATTGGGACTCTTCTAAAAAGTTAGCTATAAAGTGCTTTCCTGTGGTTTTTAAGAAATGAAAAGGATAAGATGCATTTTCTCCCTTATTTTCCTTCTATTTGATTTTGTTCTAGCAGCAAAGCACTTGAAGTAAAACATCTATTAATCTTGGAACAACCACTGAATTTAATTACCATGTCTAATGTTAGCTCATACAAAGTGTTGTGGGGATAGTTTTCCTCTGTAAGAAGTACAGTACAATATGTTCCTCTTCTTCAAATCAGTTTCATTTAATTCCAGAATACTGACAGAGAAAAGCAAGCCTGTTGGCCAACCTTAACTTACCAAACTAATCTCACCAACCAATCTCTAACACCTAAGCATTTACTAAAACTTCTCACAAACTACATTACACTGGTTTTCACCTCAGTAAACTGCTAAGTAGGATAGATATAAGTATTGTTTCAGTTTGGCTATATACACAAGAAATACAAGCAGAGCATAAAAATTGTTATTTTTAAGTGATTATGATGAATTATATTGGTATAGAAAACATATTGTGCCGATTTACCCAGAGTCTTTATCCTGAGTTTACATATGCTCTGCAAAGATCACATATGACACACTCAAAAAGTGGCACGACATGAATCCCTCACATTTCTTTGTATAGCTATTCACCCTTTCCTTAATTTTGGAAGCATTTAACATCTTCCCATGTGGAAAGTCTATGAATGTATCTATTCTTGTGACCATGTCAGCATTTCCAAAATAATGCAGTGAAAGGACCATTTCCCCATTCTACTGTCCATGTACAGGTTCATGAAATGAAATATATGAACTAAAAAGTAAAGAGGAAAATTCTTAGATATACATATGACAAATGACTATTGATTCATGGAACCCCTCTCTACTTCAGCCTTCAAAGTTGCCAAACTGACAATTAGTCCATCAGGAGAAAGGTTAGGATTTTTGGACTGACACATTCTGTTACCAAATATCACATGCTTATGCTTGCCCAACATTGGTGGTGTGCTGTGATCCCTTGCTGAGAAGAAGTAGCTCAAAAGTGGAAGGTCTGAGAAAAAAGACTATATGGATGATTAGTCCATTTAGAGACAAGTTAGAACTTATTGGGTTGTCTCATTCTATAGCCAAATAATACATGCTTACAATTGCCCAGTGTTGATGAAATGCCATGATGCCTGGCTGATATGGGAGGAATCAAAACCAACTCAAGTCCAAGACTCTCACAGCATCCAGACCATCTCCAATAGTTCTAATAGACCAAGGACATAACTGTGCAACTCATGACAACAAGCAAGTAATTGATATGATACCAAAGAATTAGTAGTAGTAAAATGACTTTTGATTACATTTAAGTGACTATCCTTCATTGGTAGGTGTGAATACATATATATATATATATATATATATATATATATATAATATATATTATATATATACATATATATGTATGTATGTATATATATATATATATATATATATATATATCCATTTTCATTAAAGAAGTATAAGAGGGACATCTCATACTTCAGTCTCAAATAAGAAGATGCTCTAGGCCTTGATGTCTTTACTGATTGAAGATCCCTCTTTGAATGAGTTACAAAACTAACCATTCTATCAAAAGTATAAGCTTAAGTCAATGGACAAAATAAGACAACAAAACTTAGAGCAAATCTTAGACAAACACTGAAGATGACAAGGACAACTACTGCATCCTAGGTCAGCACCATCCATCTTGACTTTTGCTTTGCAACTGGACTTCAGTGACTCAGGAAGAAAGATTGAGGCCAATAAATTTGCACAACTCTGCCTCACTTAAATCCAATTCACATGCAATTCAAGACATCAATTGTGATATCATTAGTACTCTTCAAAAACAAAGGAAGAACAACAACAATATTAGAGGAGAAAATTTCATAAGCATCATTCAAGCAACAGCTTTTGAGGAGTTAACTTCAGAAGTTTTTGAGACAGAACATTAAGTATGTAGTAAAGTTAGAGGAAACAGGTAGAGAGGAATGAGAAAAGAGTAGATGTCAAATTCTCCTTCCCTCAATATCAATGAGGTTGTCAGAGACTGAACAAGTTACAAACATCCAGTTAAGAGATTATCAGAAACATTGTAGACAGTTCTATTCCTGACATCAGGTCAACTCAATAATTTTATTATCACACAAAAAGTTAGTTAAAAGAAACACAAGATTCTAGACCAAAACTATAAACACATTTTCTTCTTCATCATCATTAACTATACATCCATTTTTCTTATTTCCATTTTATTTGACAAACATGACTAGTCATTAAGTTGTCAGTTACAATAAAACATCCCACTTTCTACTTCCACTTTTTCTCTGAGGTATCTGTTTGAATAAGGAAACAAAGTCTAAACTTTTTTTCTGATAATAACCAGTTATTATAATTATTATAAATAATGATTCCATTGTGTACATGAATTATAATGCTTTAATTTTATTATGATAAGAAATAAAAAATTACAGCAATAATCATAGTAATAGCTTTACTCAAGTTCCTATATATGAAACTAAGTCTAATATATTTTAACATATTTCAGCTGTTTTGTTAGACTAAATACATGTTGATATAATTCAGTATAAACTCAACAACAAATATTACACAAATATAATAAAGAAAGATTTCATGATAATTATAGAACAAGTATGTCAACTAAAATAATAAGTATTTAATGTTATAGCAATTAAGATTTGTAAATTGCTTTACAAATATTCTTATGCTTGACAATTTTACTTTAAAAATATTATTACAGATATTTTATCCTCACATCACCCTAAGAAATAGGTGCTATTATTGTCCTCATTTTATAGATAGGGAATCTGAGAATGAGAGAGGGTAAGTTACTTGTTCAGCATCACAGAAGTGAGTCTTGAGGTTAGATTTGAATTCATCTCCCTGACTCCTGTTCTAGTTCTATATCCACTGTACTACCTACATAAACATACAATTTTTAAATTAAATTTATCCCTTTGGTTGCTGTGAACAAGACCACCAAGCATACAATTATTAATATAGTAGAAGAAAAGGGAACCTAGGTGGCATAGTGAATAGAGCACAGACCCTGGAATTCAGAAGACTTGACTCCAGCTATATGAGTCTAGGAAAGTCACTTAACCTCATTGTCTATGAATGAATGAATGAATTAATAAATAAGTTAGTAAATAAAAGATTATACAAAGGAAAACTTAAGACTGACTTGAGCCTGACTGATGATTCAGATTCATCATTCAAACAAAATAAGATACTTGTAGACCATTTAACAAAAGGAGAGTTATTAGACCATAGCATGCTCAGCAAGGATACAAAGATGATTCAGTTAAATGTATGTTTTCCTGTAGTGGACATGCTAGCATATGGCACAAGCATAGGGGAGAGAATTTCTGCTTTCTTTTGGGTTGCCATTTGTTCTTAGACCATCAGGATGCTGCATCAATGGTTTGAATCTCTTAGGTTAATTAAATTTTAAGAATAATTTCAATACTTGTCATCTGGTATAACTTACTCGATATAGTAAATAGCTTACAAGACAAATATTTCTTTTATTACATCCCATCCTTTGGTGATAAGATCCCCATGGTTTTCTAGAGCATCTTTGACCACTTAAATGACTTTAGAGATATTATTCTCTGGGGGGAGAGGAGAGGTGGGGATGAGAGAGGAAGCTAGGTGACCCTAGTGGATTGGGTGTTGGGACCTGCAGTCAGAAAAAACCTAAGTTCAAATTCAGCCTCAGATTCTGTACAAATTACTTAGCTTCTTTTTGCCTCAATTTCCTCATCTACAAAATAAGGACAATATCAACCTTCCATGATTGTTGTGAGAGTCAAATGAGATAATGAAATGCTTAACATAATACTTGATACAAGTAAGTGCTACAAAGATGTTAGTTATTCATATACCCTAACTTATTCTGCCATTCCCAACTGATGGGCATTCCTACAATTTTCAGTTTTTTTGCCACCACAAAGAGAGCTATAGTGGTACTGCTGAATCAAAGGGTATAGGCACAGTAAAAAAAGGGGGGGATATTACATAATAACTTTATTATTTAAAAGGAATAAAAAGTTGTACATAATATTTGCAGTTTCAAATACAATCATCTTTTTTAAATATTCTACTATGTTATAAAAATGATTTTTATTTCACAAATTAAGAAAACAATGAATGGAAGGAATTCATAGAAACATGGAAAGGACTGTACAACATGCTATAAAGCAAAGAAAGTAGAATGAAAAAATATACACAAATAAACCTATATAATATATACATATATAATAATGTAAATGAAACCAGCAGTTAAAGACCTCTGAATTTAGATTGAATTCAATGATCAATATTAGTTACAGAGGACAGATGATGGAACACACCTCTCCTTTTTTTTCAACATATCAAATCTTTATAAATAAATATCCAGTGAAGAGAAAAAAATAAATTATTTTTTGATTACCCTAATCTTGGATATTTTTAAATCTGTCTTAAGCAGCCCTGGAAGAACAAAAGAAAAACTAAAACAGAAAAAAGCAACCCCTGCGAAAAAACATCAGAAAAGAAAATAAGCAATGTAATAGCCTGCAGTGCCTATATCCTTTGATTCAGTGATATCACTATAGCTCTCTTTGTGGTGGAGTGACAGAATATGGAGGATAATAGTCAAAAAATCTTGATCTTTGCCTCCTCCTCTGGAAGGATTGAATCTCAAACCTAAACCATATGATGAGCACTGACAAACCTTTTTAGTTCTCAGTGGGTCATTTGGTGTAAAAGAGTGATGATAAGTATGAACCGCACCAGAAAATCAGTCCTCTAGCACAGATGAAGACTACTGGTGTCTGAATTACTTTCAAGAATCACCACCAAGAGGCCCACTAACTGAATGCTTATCTTCCCTGGGAACTTTATGAGATTGAAGACAGAAACTCAAATATTTTTCTCTGTAGAAGTCTTAGCTGAGTTATTTCCTCCCTTCTTTTGAAGAAGCCAGAAAGAGTTTCATATAGCTCCTATTAGCAGAAATTAAGTCACATTCTACCAGTCTCATCCTTTGGTTTACCAAAAGCTTCTTAGAAAAGAGTTGTCCATTCCAAAAGACTTATGATAGAAAATACCATCCTCATCTAGAGAAAACTCTGAAATCCAAATGTGGATTGAAGCATATTATTTTCACATTATTTTTTGTGGGGTTTTGTGATTTTTTCCCTTTTATTCTGTTTCTTCTTTCACAAAAGGACTGATGAATATGAAATTATATTTATCATTATTGCACATATCATGTTATCTCAAATAGCTTACTATCTTGGAGAGGTGAGGAGAAGAAGGAGAGAAAAATTTGAAACAATCATAAAAATGAATGCTGAAAATTATTTTATACTTAATTGCAAAAAATAAAATACTATTCATAAAATAGCTGCCCAATAACCCTATGGCAATGTATTAGCAAGAATGTATAGCATTCTCTTCATATCTAGATTATAATAAACTCCTATTTCACTATCAATTCTGCTTTTCCTAGGATCTTCCACTTGCCACTGTGGTGTCAATTGCTACTAAGACCCAACTGGCTTTCCCCTTTGCTGAAGTCCTGTTCTTTCCTTATAGCAAAACCTGGCAATGCCTTCTTCAATGCTAAATATTGCCCCACCCCCCATTCTGGGGTCTGAGCACTGTCCCATATGTAGAAACCCAAGACATGAGAGCTAGTACTGCCATCAACATGCCAATTGTTGGGACCTGAACATTACCCTTTGACACTTGGTCCCACTAATATCCCCAATATTAGGTTCAACCAGAATTCTCTTCCACCAGAAAGTAGTATGGATTCCTGAAGCCTGGACTTAGTATTGCTTCTGCTAAGGACAGCTATTAATGGCACCTAAATACTGCCTTCTTCCTTAAAGTTAACTGATGTAGCAGGATCCACTGCTCCTTTTTCCTGGATACTATGCCCTTAAGTCCCATTCTGTAGAGACTTCTTACAAATTGTACTGGATGTCCCAGAGAGGAAAGAATTATAGTTCACAAGAGAAAATGTCTCCTCTTAAGATTTTAAAATTGAAAATCCTTTCTTTCCTTCCACCCTGTCTTTAGAAAGTCAACTAGAGAGAATTTGAAAGGTTATTTTTCCTACATCCTTAATTTTGAAGATTTCTAGGCTCTTTGAATAGGCCAATCTTTGCTCTTTTAAGAGAGCAACTAAGTAATTTTGACTATTATACATACATAAATTATCTACAAAATTAATTATGAAGGAAGATGCTACACATGTGTATGTAATAGTATCTATCTCTAGGGCAGAGGAGAGGGGAAATGAAGAAAAAATTTACATGATAACTTTATTATATTAATAATGTTATCCTTCATTTTTGAAGGATATCACAATATCAGGGAAGTGATACCATAACAGAACATGAATTGCATTGAGTGAGAGGATGCTGTGCTGAGTCACCAGTCTCATTTTCTGAATCCAATGGCTAGATATGAATCAGGACAACTGGAGATGACCCTAGATGTGAGACAAATAGGGTTAAGTGACTTGTGCAAGGTCACACAGCTAGTAAGTGGCAAGTATCTGAGGTTGGATTCAAACTCCCAGCCTCTTGATTCCAAGGTCAATGCTTTATCCATTGTGCCACCTAGATTTAAAAGGAATAACAAGTTGCACATAATAGGCCTGCAATTGCATGTGTCATCTTTTCCCTATTCTACTGAGTTAAATACTTATTTTATTTCTTAAGTTCAGAATAAAAATTTTTTTAAGTGTATACTGGAGTGCCTTGTACCAGAGACCCCCAAAGATCCATATGATACAGTTCTGAAAGGTCATTTACAGTCCTAAGCAATCCCTTCATCCTCAAAGATAATCCCTCAAATGAAGTCATTAGGGAGAGATCATTCTGGTGTCTCCTACTATTCCCAGATACAAAAATCTATGTAAATTCAACAAATAGTTTATAACATTTTTATTTTTCATGGCATGCTTATTAAATATATATGTGAAATACTCACATGTCTCTAGCTGCTTAATTCTGAAGTTACTCACTAATCTCCTCAGCATGACCCAGGCTAGTTTGGTGTTTCAGGGTCAGAATTTCAACAAAATAAGGTATATACATTAACATCCAAAAGAGGCTGAGTTAGTCATAGAATGGAAAAGATATTCAGTAAGAATAAAACTTTGATTCAATTGTACCACTTTTTTGTTTTTGATTGCTATGTTGGTATGCTGACTACACCTAAGAAAGAATAACTCCCAACTCTCTCTCTAGATTGACTTTTGTATTTAGCTCACCAGGAGATTATATCAATGGTCAAGTTTTATCCCTCTAAGCCAATTAAGTCTACAGAAGAGAATCAAGTAGAACTTTGCCAAGGGTAATCTATTGGTATCAGGTAAAGTCTTCCTGGAGATAGGATCCAAGAGAACACTAGGTTTAAGAAGCTTACCTCTTGCAACGATGATGCCAGTTCATTTCAGACATGCCTTCTACTATGTATGTTTCCCACCTTCAGTACTCAGGAATATAATGATAAAGCTATTTAGTGTAGATTAACCTCTTGCCTTTGAATGGGAAAGGGTTAAATTTTCTGGTCATAGAAAGGTAAAAACCACACAGGACAGTTGATTTTCAAAGGGCACAAATAGTACTATTAGAAGGATGCTTCCTCCTCATCCATTGAGTAGCTTTTCTATATGGAGCCAGAAGCATGGTGGCAATAACTGCTAAATTCTTCTATCCAAATAGTACTATTAGAAATAACTGCCTCCATTCTTCAATAAGAAGATCCTTCTTTTCCACACTCACCAGAACATAATGCTATGGTCCCAAGTTTGGATTGGTGGTTGAATTCACCTTCCCATAATTGTTTTTATAAGAGTATCAACCAGATTGTTCAATGTGAAGATCTCATAGGATGTCGTGAATGGATGATGACACACTCTACAAAAAAAACACTGACCACCACTGAGGTCTGGTTGAACATGCTTTTTTTCTCAGCCTTAGTGAAGTTGGCACAATAATAGTTTTCATGAACCAAGACCTCAAAGGCAGGGAAGGAACCATTGGGTTGGCAGAGATCTCACATCTTTCCATCATAAGTGTTTCATGAACTGCCATAAATGTCATGTTCTGCCACTGTCTATGCCCATAACACTGTGTCCTACACTAATGCTGAATGTTAGTACCAGTAAATATATCAAATGTCAACAATTTATTCCGGACTATGTCTAGAATTATCTAAGTTTTCCCTAATTATTCTATTCCTCAAAATTCCACTGAACAGATGTATTAAGATTTATCTCCTACTTTGTGCTCCTCATGTGGGCCTAATAATTATCTATGACTCTGGCTGTTGTGACCTCATCTAGTTGTAAAATGTTTCTCGTTCCTATCTCTGTTTGGGAGAAAGTAGTTTCACACTTCCTGGGATCTGATATTCAGTGTCCAAAAATTGGTACAAGAGAGCTACAAAGTTTCCTATTTCACTCTAACAATAACAACTAGAATTGCCATTAGAGCCCATACAGGTCTCAGCTTTTACCACTGACCCAAGGAAATTGGAATGTCATCAAAGACCCACTGGAAAGTAGCTTAATGTTATAACCTAGCTGCTAATATCCAGTGGTTTCCCCTTATACTTGTGTTGGCAGTTTTAGGGGATGCTTTAGTCTTAGGAGAGGCTGAATTACTCTGGTTCTGAATATCATAATATTCTTTTACTGACATTCACAGAAATTGGTAATAGAGTATTCTCTTATCAGATCCAAAGCCTTTACCTAGAGAGAAAATTACCAGGATAGAAGGGCTTTCTTCCACCATTTCCAGAATGCCTATTTGAATAGAAAGTTTTAGCTACCAGAACAAGTACAGTGGTTATCCCAGTCTTCTGCTCAACTCTACTGGTTGCTCTGCCCAAGCATATAAAGTGGTATATTAAGGAAAATTCATAGCTCATAGGTCATAAAAGGTCCATAATAAGGAACAAGGGACTTAGGAGAATGTCATGGACCCAATTTACTAAAACTATCCTTTTTCACTTACCTTATCAATCCTTTAAATTGCTATTTTTCAAAGACAATTCTCCAGTTTCTGAACACACAAATAAAATTAAATTTCATTTTCCTTATGTTAGTGATCCAACTTTGCAAAAACCATAAAAAAAGTCAGGGAATGCTTATCTTGTGATATCTTCCTCTGTTAACCTCCTTAGGCATACACTACTAATTGAATGGGTTCAAGGGCTTCCTCCTCACCTACTGAGTAGTGTTTCTATATGGAGCCAGAAGCATGGTGGCAATAGCTGCTAAATTCTCATATCCAATCAACCCATTCTCTTCCTCTAAATTTCCCTCCCCCAACTTCCACAAAGAAATCAAATACAAATTGGTCATTCTGATTCATCCTGCTGACTAATGTCCACTCTTCTGAGCTAGGTTTAACTTAGACAAGTTCAGTAGTCAAAATTTGGTATTGGAATATATTAAAATACTCATGGACCATATAACACCTAATAAAAATAAGTTAACAATAAAAAGGAAGATTAATAAGATCACAAAATTTCTCTCTTTCTGGATACCAGTCATGGTGGCAATATACAAGAACTGTAGAGCAACAAGAATTGCATTAAACTTGAGAAGGCAATGTTTACCTAAACTAGACCTTTTACCATCCAGATGTCCAGGAAGTCATATTCCATCAAATTAATCAAATTTCAAGGATTATTTTTCCCCTTGAAAGGAAACTAGTCTAACCTATATTACACAGACATATCCAGCAACACTTTGTACTTCATATACAATTTATTCTACTTTTTATTATTTTTAATATTAATATTTGTAAATTTATTATTAATATTTGCAAAAGTATAATATAAGATCCTTGAGGGAAGAATCAACACTATAATTAGCAAACACCACAATACTCTATGCATATCAGGCATTTAATAGATAATTATTGAATTAACTGATATATGTGTCATGCCCATTGGTTTGAAAGCTCCTTCAGGGGAAGACATTGTTTGCATCCAGAGAATTGATAAGTAGAAATATGTATAGAATAATTTTACCAACAAACACACACACGTGTTTATTTATTTGTGTTTAATGGTAGTCATCTCTAGGGTGGGGAGAAGAGAAAAAATTACATGATAATTTTATTATATAAATAAAGGGAATGGAAAGTTATGTATAATGGACTTGCAGTTTCATGTGCAATCTTTATTATACTATGATATGAAAATGTTTTATTCTATAAAATACAAATTAATTAATTCTTAAAGAGAAAGAAAAAAATCCTTCAATATAGTGATAATGACTCATTTAAATTTGTTTTCCACGAGTATTTATTCCATGCTAGGTACTTGTATGTACCTGGGAACAACAAAGAACAATGAAGAGAGTGCTGGACTTGGAGACAGGAAAAGCTGAGTTCAAACCCTGCCTCAAACACTTACTAGATACATGATCTCAAGCAAGTTGTTTAACTGCCATTTACTACAGTTTCCTTATTTGTAAAATGGGTATGGATAATATCCATCAACTAGAGCTGTTGAAAGAAGTCATGAGGACTTCTGGCCAAGATGGCAGAGAGAAGACAGGCACAGTTCCAAAGTCTCCTGATCTCTTCCCCATCTATCACATGAAACAAACCTCTTAAAAGAAATCCGACTCAAAAAAAAACCCAGAATGAAAAGCCAAGAGAAAGAACATCTACTTCAGGATTTGTCTCCAGCAGGAGCTGTGGCTGAATTTGGGCAGGTTAGTCTGGGCCCAGAGGGAGGATCAGCCCCGATCAACCAAACTAGCAGCTGAATTGGAACCAGGAATCTGAGGGCCCGAGAGCCAGACCTGCTGGATCAGAGGTGGGGCTGGACCACGGGGGCATGAGTCTGCAGGGAAGCAGAGGTGCTGGTGTTGGTGCTGTCCCCCTGGAGATCCTGGACAGGGCTGGAGGGAGAATTCTGGAGCAGGGGAGCTGTGGACACCATCCCTGGGCTCCTCTGGTCTGAGTCGCATTACAACTCAGACTTCTCCCCTAACAAACAAATGCAAACTACTTCCACCTCAGGCCCAGGTGTGTGAGCAGAAGAACCAGCCCAGCTGAGGAATGACCTCAGGCCAGGGTAAAGCCCACCATTGAATGAAGGCAAAAGAATTCAATACCTCCAACTTCTTCCTTCAAGGAAAGGGAGAGGGTCTCAACCAAGGTCACAGACACTCCAGAGAAAGCAACCAGCACCTCCTACTGGCCAGCTAGAGAAACCGCACTCAGTGAGTAAAGCTTTTAGGGATTCCAAGCCCCTGTGAACCAGCCCCTCCCCAACTCAAGGTCTTAGCAAAATGAAGAACGGTCAGCAGAAAGGTGGATCCATAGGAAAATTTTTGGAAGGGAAAGACACTAACTCAGAGAGACCTGGAACCTCTGAGGAGAATACAATCTGGTCTTCTGCACAGAAAGACTTCCTTGAAGAAATAAGGAAGGAGTTTAAAAATCAACTAGAAAATTTGAGGGAGACAATTAATACCTTGCAACAAGAAAACAAATCTCTCAGATCTTCAAATGGGCAAATGCAAAAAGAAATTAATTCTCTCAAATCCTCAAGTTGTCAAATGGAAAGCTCTTTCAAAAGTAGAATTGACCAATTAGGAAAGGAGTTGCAAAAGGTTAATGAAGAAAAGTCCTCCCCCCCAAAAAAGAATGGAGTCTACAGAAACTAATGACTCCATGAGACAGCAAGAGTCAGTTAAACAAAATCAAAAAATAGAAAAAATAGAAACAAAGGTAAAATACCTCATCAACAAAACCACTGACCTCGAGAATAGATCGAGGAGGGGCAACCAGAAAATTATAGGACTTCCTGAAAACATTGAAGAGAAAAAATCCTGGACTTAATATTACAGGATCTAGTGATGGAAAACTGCCCTCATATCATGGAATCAGACGGCAAAGTAGTTATTGAAAGAGTACATTGATCCCCACCAGAAAAAGATCCAAAAATGAAAACACCAAGGAATGTTGTGGCCA